>NW_007728130.1:232023-263710 GCF_000696425.1 Galeopterus variegatus | reverse complement strand
AGGGCTGTGATCCCGTTGCCGGTCCCAGTCCGGTACGGGGGCGACACTGAGGGTTGCAATCCGTTGCCGGACACGGAAAAAGACAAAAAAAAAAAAAAAATTTAACAAGATATAAAAGTAACTAGCTTGTTTCTTACGCAAAAATGATTTGAATTCCCTCAAACTACACTCTGATGATACAATTTTGACAAAAATCATTTAAAATTTTTAAATGTAAAGTGTTGAATCCTTACAGTGAGAAAACATTTGCATTTATTTAAAAAATAAATGAAAATGAATAAATTAACTACATTATTAATGGTAATGGTAAACCTTAACACTGCTTATAACAATTGCTTTTATTTCTGTTAAATTCAAGCAATATTGCACAATGAATTCGGTGGAAAAATTTACCACATGACCTAAGGATCAGTCTTGAGATAAAAAGTTAGAAGTTGTAAAATTGGGGCAGAAGATGGAAAAATAAAGAGGTCAGAAGAAGTGTGGTCAATAGACTTAGAGAAATCAGCAAACTAGAACCTACACTGCCTTTGTGAATTAAGAGGAATTTTTAAATGATACATTCACTATTAAATATTCAACATTTATTTTCTAAAAAGAAGTTACCATTCCAGGCTTTTATTTCCTTTTCTGATACACTTTTTAGCTGATTTTCAATTATATTTTGTATAAAAACTGATTCATCTTTTTAATACAAAACTTATTTTCCACGAATATAGTTAACAATGTTTCTACTATAAGATTTCCCTCCCATTTCAAAAATCGGAATTCAACCTATTCTCTATTTTTGTCTAAAAATGTTAAAAGTATAAGTTAATTAGCTCAGTTGGGTGTGGTATTATGAAAAACATGTTGATAGCTTGAAGGAATTTTGTTGCTATATATATATGTGTGCATTTTTCATGAATTTCATCAGATGATCTGAAGGATTAGTGGTTTTTTAAAAAAAAACACATCACTTATAAAGTGGCAAGCAGGTGGAATCAGGAGTTGAGTAACCTGAATTTTAATCTTGGCTCTGCATTAACTCCCTGAGGGTCCTTATTTAACGACTCACGACACAGATGTTTCAATAGTAACATTGGCTTACTGGACAGATATTTGAGCTAGATAACCTCTTCCACAATGTTTTAACTTAAGCATCTGCCACCCAGTGTCTCAAATATACCACAAGTATGTCTTGGACTGGTCACTGGACTGAAAAAGACCTTGCCCTACAGATGAATATGGAACTTTAAGCTCTCTCTTCTTTTCTATATCTGTGCTATGAGCTCCCTTCCTCTATAGTGTACAAACCACATATCCTCCCACAGTAAACATGTTTGATCTCTTCCTCTAGATTGAGAAACTAAAGATGCTTTAACTTGTTCTAATTTTTGCAACCTAGCATAGCTCTAGAAAATTCACAGATTTCCACCAAACTCACACTGGCAAATGAGCCCGTATCTTTCTGCTTACCTTGGCAAACGCTCTTATAGTCAGCACAGCAGTCTTGCCTCTGCAAACAGTCATCTGAACAAGAGCAAAGGCTGGATTCTAATCTGGTCTCCCCACAACGAAATGTATTGCATGTCCATATTTGAGCTGTAAAATCACACAATTCAATTCTGAGCACTTAATTTATTTGAAGTATCTAACACAAAAGATACAGATGTCACGCATATCTCTCTGTATTATTATAATACGGCCAAATCCTTGGTGCATCTTCATTTATCAATGAAAATACGGAATACAAAATGAGGGGAAATCCACCACTTTTCTTCATTAGCATGGGTGGCAGAGAGAAACGCAGCTGTATAAGTTGCAACTCTGGTCTGTTTAGCAGGTACACTGTGAGTTCGGAGAAGCTCTGAACATTAGTCCTGTTCCCAAGGAACTCCTCATGGTGAAGAATTACTAGCCCTGACTGATTACTGCCACCCAAGAGTGGCTTTGCCCAGCCTTGTCTAAGAACAGGCAGCAAGGAAGAGACAGTGACAACACAAGCAACAGGAGCACAATCACCTCTGTAAGAATGTAGCCAGGTCAGGGGACCTCCCAGCTGAGAGTGACAGAGTGGTAGATCAGCTCTCAACCATACCTCTGGTGTTCTCCCAGGCTATGTGCTTAGTGCAAGATCAGTTTAAATAAATCCCATACTGGCCAGCTGCTCCCCAGTAATAATATAATAAAGAAATGAATAAATCCCATTGCCAAAAGCAACAAGAGGCTGGAGGAAGTTTGCTTCCCATGCCTCCTGCTAGCAAACAGTGACTAAAATCAACATCAACCCTGGGCTTAGACAAACACATTGGATAGGTGACTTTTGTGTGCTTCAGTTGTGCAGAGAGTTTTTCATTCCCCTTCATTTATTATTTTATTAGAAAGAAAAGATTTGGGGAGACTAAGTAAAGGAAATACAGATCTCTATCTATAATGGGTTATTCTCTCCCTCCTTCCCTTTTCAGAGAACATAATGTAAGTAACTCTACTGTTCTAATCTTTCTTTTCCAACCACTAGACATCCTCTCCACCCACCTACCCTGATTATTTAGAGAATTAAGCATTGCAAACTGTCTTTTCCACCTAGAGGACAGTGTTTCTCAAATTGTTCTCTATCGAGTTCTGGCATTAGATTAACCAAGAATCACCAGCTTTCTAACTGAGTCTTATTTACCCTGAAGTCTGAGAACAACTACAAATGAAACTAAATAAGATGTTTAACTTAAGCCATAGTAAAACTTCATTGAATCATAGGTAATTATACAGCATCTCATTTACTGTAGACTGTTATTCCTCAACCTCAATTAAATAAAGTATGGACTCTGCGTCAAGTACTGTTAAAGGGGAAATGATAGTAATGGACCCTCTATAAAAAGTGTTAGGGGTTGAATTGTGTCCCCTAAAAAGATGTTAAAATCCTAACTCCCATTACTTATGAATGGGAACTTATCTGGAAATGGGTCCAAATTACTGTCAGGTAATTAAGTAAAATGAGGTCATTAGGGTGGGCCCTAATCCAGTATGACTGGTGTTCTTATAAAAAGGGGAAATTTGTACACAGACACACTCAGAGGGAAGACTGTGTGAAGAGATACAGATCGTGTGAACATGAAGGCAGAGTTTGGAGTTGTGCTGCCACCAACCAAGGAATGTCAAAGATTGCCAGCACACCCCAGAAGCTGGAGGAGAGGCATAAAATGGATTCTCCCTCACAGCCCTCAGAAGGACTCAACCCTGCCAACAGGTAGATCTTGGACTGCTGGCCTTAAGAACTATGAGACAATGAATTTCTATTAAGCTACCCAGTTTGTGGTACTTTGTCATAGCAGCCCTAGGAAACAAATGCATAAGATGTGTGGGTGAAAACTTGGACATGCATTAATGATAGCAAAATCAACATGCTAATAAACTTATTCTTGGAATTCATACTTGATTTCACACAGGTGTCTTCAAAATCCCAGCAGCAATTGCCTTGATCTTTGCATCCCACATCACACCGGCAGTCCTCCAGTCCTCTGTATGATGAATCAAAGCATTTTTTCCTGCAGCTGCCTGCAAAATAAAGGGAATAAAGACACCAACATTTAAAAGTTAGCCAATATCTCTTACCTAGGTCGTGGAAACACACAGAAGTTCATTGCACAGATGAGGACAAACAGATGACTTTTGTGGTGCGGTGTGATAAGCCAATGCAATGTGATAAATACTGAGACACTGATAGGTACAAAGAGTACATAGGAGCACATAAGTGGTGGGACAAAAACTAGCATGGAGGTCAGGAATTTTTAAATCAGCGAAGCTAAGAAAGGCAAATTTGAAGAACCACAGACAGATCATGATGGCTAAGGGATAGAGTTCAAAGGTAAACATGGACTGGTGAGAAGAAAGGTGTATATGCCATACTAAGAAGCTTGAAGCCTAACCCTTGGTAATGCAAAGCCATTAAAGAACAAGCAGAGGATAAATAATTAGATCTGTGTTTTAGAAACTCACTCTGGAAAATAGGTGAAGGGGAGTAGAGGGCAATGGAAACTCTTGGACCATGCAGGAGATTTTAACCCAAACCAAAAGTAATGAGAGTCTAAAGGAAGGTAGTAGCAGAAGACACAAGGTAGACACAAATAGAGCTAAGAGAAATTAAAGAGCAATTAATAGGTGGGCAGCTTTGTATAAAGAGTGAAGAAGAGGAATAAATCAAGGATGACTTCCAAGATGTGGGGCAAGGCCCTGAAAACAGATAAGTTCAGTGTTTTGGATATCCAAGCAAGTATATATCTAAAAAGGGAGTCTGAATATTGGGGTCTGAAGCTCAAGAAAGAGAAAGATAAACTAAAGATACTGATTTTGGAGTATATCACTAATCAGCATATTAGTAATAATAAACAATGGACATACAGTAGTTCTCATTGTGCAAGGAGTGTGTGCCCAGTTAAATGTACTTTCTCCTTGCTATGTATTCCCATCAAATATTATCCATAATTCTCTTATGATAATCGCTTTCTGCTTCATCTTCTAAAGAAGTTCCTTGAAAGCAAGGAGGGTATAATGGTATGTTTTGAAGACTTCAGCTATGCATGCCTTGTCCTTATCCTTTAAAAACCATTGCACAATTTTTAATTAATTAATTAATTAATGCTATAAATATTTATTTTAGCATCATTATGTTTCAGGCACTGTACTAGGCAATAGGGATAAGATGAAAAATAAGGCAGATATCGTTATAGAGACATTATACGAATAAATGGTTTTTTAAAAGTCATAACTACAAAGCAAAAGTGAATACTACATGATATTGGGAAAATTATTTAGCTGTAAGGGGAGAGGAGAAGTCTCTTAATATTCTTGCTTCACAACAGATATGAAAATTTAATTTTAGGGGCTTAACAAAATGTAAATGTCTCAGAAGTCAAGTGGTTAAAGACAGTACTTTAGGATACTCAGTTTCAAAATGCACAAGAAAGCTTAAAGGAGATAAGAACTGATATAAAAGGCACTGAAAGTGATAATTCTCCAAGTGATAGATTTTTTGAACTCATCCTAGGGTAGTTTGACCCAAAAGGACATAAAACAAAAGGCTCAGATGATTTTCAAAGTATTATTACAAAATGTCAGTTAAAATATGAAAAATATGGTGATTTTTCACTAGCAATCAAATCAACAAGATATACTGTTGTTGGTAGTACAAATTGGTAAAATCTTTCAGGAACGTTCTATGACGACATGAAACAAAGGCTTTAAAATGTGAACTGAAAGAAAAGATACGAAAAGGAAGGAAAGAGGGAAAGAAGGAAGGAAGGATGGAGGGAAAAATAAGTGCATGAAAACACAAATGTAACATTGCCATTATAAGGATAAAATCCCTAGAAGAATATACAATAATGTGATGACAGTCTTAGTCACCTCTGAGAAGGGAAACATGGGGGCTATGGGACAGTAGTAGAAGAAACCCTTTTGAATAATGGGATTGTATTACCTATTCAAAGCTAATGAAAAGTCTGTCTATAAAGTGGGGGACACTCATAAAATATTTACATCCAAAAGTCCTTACCTTTTAGAAATACACACTAAAATGTTTATGGAAATGAAATAATGTCAGGCATTTGCTTCCAAATAATTTGGAGGGGAGGTAGTGGATAGAAGTATAAATAAAACAAGATGGATCATGAAAACGTGATGGATACATGGACATTTATTGAACTCCTATTTCTAGTTTCGTGTCTGTTTAAATTTTTTCATTAATTTTCAAAAAATCTTCATATTCTTTGATCTCAGTAATTTCATTTCTAGTCTCTATCCTAAAGAAACATACAAAGATCTATGTTTAGAAATGTTCTCCACAGTATTATCTATAATTGCAAAAATATTTTAAAAAGTGAAACCATCTAGGGCCGGCTGGTTAGCTTAGTAGGTTAGAGGGTGGTGCTGATAACACCAAGGTCCAAGTTTGATCCCTTTACCAGCCAGCTGCCAAAAATAAATAAATAGTGAAACAACCTAACATACATTAAAGGATGGGGTTTATTATATTATTATATCTACATAAAATAACATCATAAGCATTTCTGGTTGCCAGTAGAAGTTGTTTTACATCATCTATTATTCATGGGTTTAATAACTTTATGAAATGTTTGTTATTATTTGAAAGAAAAACAAACTATGGTATACAGTTTTCTCATTAAATATGGCTGTTTGATCAGTATCATCTACATCTTTATTTTCCAAAATTCCACAAAAATATAACAAGAAGAATAAGGGGTTAACTGGTTAACTCAGTTGTTTAGTGCATGGCGTTCTAACACTAAGGTCAAAGGTTCAGATCCCTGTACCAGGCCAGCCACCAAAACAAACAAACAAAAAACAAATACATTTCAGCGCTGTCCATTAGCTCTCTTGGTTACAGCTTGGTATTGGTAACACCAAGATCAAGGGTTCGGATCCCTGTACTGGCCAGCCACGAAAAAAAAAAAAAAAAAAATACGGAGCTGGCCAGTTAGCTCAGTTAGTTAGAGGGTGGTGTTATAATACCAAGGTCAAGGGTTCAAATCCCCTTACCAGCCAGCTGCCAAAAAATAAAAATAAAAAAGAATGGGGAAAACTGTTTAAAAAAAAGACATAAACATTCTGAATCAAAGAATAGAATATAGAAGCATGAAAAAAATTTTAAAGATAAAAATAGCAAAATGAAGCAACAACTAGGTGCCTAAGAGGAGGGAGTCCCCAAAGAGGTAAAGGCCAAGTGACTTTTTTCCAGGACCCAGAGAGAGAGGTCCCAGACTTGGAAATACCAGGCACCATTAGGTGAGGTTGAGTGGGAGAGGTGCAGGGGACAGGCATTAGTCTAAATATAGAATGGGTTGAAAGTCTGGATATGGAGCAGTGACTACCAACCCTGCCCACCGCTCCAGGGTTACTCATCTTAAGTAATTTAGGAGAAGTGGCTTCCATTACGGAGACAACAGACATAGAGGAGGACAGCTATGACAAGAAAAGACGAACAAGCCTTACTCCAAAATATGAACAGATGTTCACCAGACACGTGAGGATAACAGGATAGCATCCAAATGAAAGACAAAGACCAAAACAACAAGAAAAAAGAAAAAACTTGCTTGGAAAGGAAACAATGCAGGGGATAGAAGAATTAAAATACAAACACACACACACCCCTAATATTAAGACCCTCAGAAAAGAGAGAAGATATTGCATCCATAAAATAAGAAAGAAAGCTATGATTGGAAAAAAAAAAAAAAACCCTAGTATTTAGGGCATTTTTGGAAATAAAAATATGAGAACCATAATATGAGAAAAAGTCAATAGAAGGGGGTGGTAGGCAGAATTATGGTTCCCAGGAAGCTTCCACACCCTGATCCCTGACACCATGAATTTGTTGTCTTATGTGACAAAGGGATTTTGCAGATGTAATTAAGTCTACTAATTAGTTGATCTTAAAACAGAAAGGTAGTACCTAAAAGTGAAAACTGGGCTGGCTCAGTTGATTAGAGCGTGATGCCGATAACACCAAGATCTAGGATTTGATCTCTGTACTGGCTAGCTGCCAAAAAAATAAATAAATAAAACGAAATAAAGTGAAAACAAAGACTATGGAGATGATGCTATTAAAGAAATTATATATTCCCAGAACTGGAGCATAAATTATTTAATCAAAATTGCCCACCAAGTTTCCCAGAGCAAAATTCACACTAAGATCTCAATAGGGTTAAGAGATCTTGGAAGCTCCCAGAGAGATCATAACTAACCTACAAAGAATCACAAATGAGAATGGTATCTTATTTCTTAAAAGCAACACTGGACACTGGAATACAGGAAAGCAATGTTTTCAAATTATTAGAGAAAAATTATCTTTATTTTATTTTATTTTTTATTTTCATTTTTTAAATTTTTTTTATTTATCAATATACAATGTAGAACATTTTCGTGTCCCTTTACCAATCCCTTTTCCTCCCTCCTCTCCCCCTCCTCCCCTATTTTTATTTTAAAATTCAATATCTAGCCAAACTACCAAGTGTTAGGTAAGGATGATAAAAATGTTTTTAGATAGGCAAGGATTCAGGTTATGTCTGTCTCTCAGGCCCCCAATCTCAGGAAGCTACCAAGGATGTTCTTCAGCAAAACGAGGAAGTAAAACAAGAAACAAGAGATTTGATAAATATGGGATTCAGCACAATAGACAGGATAATGGAGATAACATCCATACATCAAACCAAGAGAGTAAACAACACTGGAGTAGCAGGACAGAGAAACAAAAATTAAAATAAAAGATACCGCTAGATACCCAACTTATACTGCCCAGAATTAGAGAGCTGGATAATACCAAGTGATAGTAGTGATGGAGGGTGAAGGTAGGACAGGCTGTGGAAGCCACTCTAGAAAGCAGTCTGGGTCTACTGACCCAAGTTAAGAAGATGTAAACCTTAAGGTCCAGGAGTTCCATTCTTGGGTATATGACAAAGCAAATCTCACACAGATCCATAAGGGAACCTGCAGGATTTATGTGGGGATAAGGAACTAAAGTCAACCTGGGTGTTTAGCACTGGGAGAGGACATAGGTCAAATTGCATGTTGGATACCTGCCGAAGAGTACCACATAGTAGAAGCATAAGAATAGATGCATACACAGCAATGTAGATGGATCTTAAAAACTGCTAAATGAAAAAGTAAGAAAAAATGATATAGATACAGTTATATCACAATGCATTTACATAAATGGCCTTTTCATTTTTGCATTCACTCTCCTCCTTCAAAACCTTTCTGAACTTAGTTCCCAGGACACAACAACCACCTGGCTTTCCTTCATATTCCTGGCCACTTTTTCATAGTCTTCTGTGGTTGGTGTATTAGTTCATTTCTGTTGCTTATAACAGAAATACCTGAAACTGGGTAATTTGTAGAGAAACAATATATATTGCTTACAGTTTTGGAGGCTGGGAAGTCCAAAGTCCATGGAACACATCTGGTGAGGGCCTTGCCCTGGTGGTGACTACAGTGACTCAGAGTTTCACAGGGCAAATATGGCAGAGCAGAGAGAGCTAACTTCCTCACTGGCTCTCTGTTAAAGCCCACAGAGCCATGCCCATGACCACCATTAAACCATCAGTTGGATTAATCCATTTCCCAGAGCACAGTCCTCACAATCTAACCACCTCTCCAAGGCTCCACCTTTCAATTACCATAATAGGATTTCCCACCCTCAACAGTTACAGAGGGAACAGCCTCAATGAGTTTGGGAGGACATTCAGTCTACAGTAGTTGGTATACCCCAGTCACATGGCTTTAAATCTTACATACGTTGCTGATAACCACTATAGTGTGTGTCCAGGCAGGACTTCCCTTCTAAAGCCAGCCTCATATATTCAACTACCTTCTTCACTTCTCCACTTAGACACTTAGTAGATATTTAAAATTTAACATATCCAAAACTGAGCTCCTGATTTTTCTCCCAAACCAGCTCCTTCTATAGTCTTCCCCATCTCAATTATGGAAGTTTCATGTTTCCAGATGTTCATACCAAAAACCTTGGGGTCATTCTTGCCTCCTCTCTTTCTTATTTTATATCCAGTCTGACAATAAAATCTATCTATCGCATCAAAATATATCCAGAATCCAAACACTTCTTACCAGCTACAATGCTACCATCCTGGTTCAAGACATAAGGCTTATCTGGATTATTGCAATAATCTCCTAATTGGTTTCTCTACTTCTGTTTTCACTCTGCCAGGTATTTAATAAACAGTAGCTCTAACGATCCTGTTAAAAAGCAAACCAGAACATTCATTCCTCTGCTCAAATCCTCCAATCACTTCCATTGCACTCAGAATGAAAGCTGAAGACCATGCTTTTACACACCAACCCTATGCGATTGTGATCTGGCTCCTTTGTATCTGGTTGATCTCATTTTATGACTACTTCCCTCTGGTCCTCTTAGTTCTAGCTCAGGGCCTCCTTGTTACTCCTTAAATGGAACACACCAGGCAAGCTCTCACCTTAGGCCTTTGCACTTCCTATTCCTTATTACTGGAATGTTCTTCCCCAAAGTATCCCTATGTTCCTATGTTTCTCCCTCACTTCCTTTAGCTGTTTACTCAAAAGTCATTTCACACACACACACCCCACCCTGACTCAATATTTCATATTCCCCTTTTTGGCTTCACTTATTTCTTAACATGTTCTCTATATTATTTTATATATATATATGTTATCATCTGTCTTCCATGCTAGAGTGTAAACTCCCACAAGGATTCTTATCTGTTCTCTTCATCATTGTTTTCCTAGAAATTAGAATAGTACTAAGTACACACTTCAGTTTTTGAAGAATAAGTAAAAAATATGTTCACAAGAGACAGTAAATTCGTAAGAACATGCACACATATTAAAACCCACATTAGAAAAAAAAAATACTGCCTATAGAAGGTGGGTTCACCAGAGTGGAGAATGGTAAGAACAGCTCAGGGTGGGGGCTTAGGAGAGATGTGGTGGAAGAGTAAGCAACAAGGGACATGCATATCACAAGGAATGCTAAGGAGGGCGGATATGGTAGGGATTCTGGCCAAAGACGAGCTGGGATTAAATCCCAGTGCCCCGGGAGAGGAAAGTGATGGTACCACATAAGGGCTGGTCAACTGAGGTGAAAAAAGGAGAGTAAGTAGAAAAAGAACTCTGGGAAGCCAGGCAGTAAGTGGACTAAAAAGTGAGGAAGGGAGTGAGTGAAAGAGCTGGAACATTAGGACGTTCTGTTCAGACATTAGTGGTAGGGCCCAGAAAGTGATACCCCAAAGTGAAGGCCTCAGAAGCAGCCTCTAAAGCAAAGTTTTCCTCTGACCTTCTCCTGCCCTCCTGCCCCCTCAGCCTTATGCTCTCCGGAGGCAAGTCGTAGAATCTAGAATCCCTCTCCCCCAAGGTGGGTCATAGATACACTCTAATCTTCCCCTCTGCCTCTCTGTCTTGGAGCTAGCTATAAAGAAATTCTCTGACCTAGCTTGACTGATTGTAAGACCCCCATCATAAGACATCATAAGACCCCCATTCCAGAAAGGGTCCTGCACCATACCCTGGAGAAAGGAATGCTACGCACAGAGGCTGAGAAGAATCTGAACAGACAGGCCTTGCTGAGTTTCCCCACTCAGCAGCATTAAATCATACTTTTCTTGTCCAATTGCATTTCTACATGGCTATGCCTGCTTCACTGCACTTAAGCATAAATATGGACAATTTTTCCTATATTGTTGGGTCTTCATTCTGGAGGCTCCCGTGTCACGTTAAACTATGATCAAATAAAATTTGTTATGCCTTTTCTTCATATTAATCTATGTTTATCAGGTAATTTTTTTTTTTTTTTTTTTTTTTAGAGAACCTTCAGGGGATTGAAGGGGATGTCTTCCCTTGGCCTCTACATTAGTATATGCCTTTTGCAATCAATTTTTGTGATTTGGGGGATAAAACAGCCACGATATGATCCCCACTGGTGTCCACTAACATCAGATTAATACCACTAGAATGGCATGCTAACGTTTGTCAGATCTAGGACTAGCACCATGGCCCAGAAACAACAGCCAAGTGACCGAAAGAAGACAGTCATTTTCCAGCTGATAGTCACCTTTTCAGGTCTACTGCGTTCCCATGTTATACTAGGGAAATTGAGGGTTTGTTAATTCTTAAGTGAAAACACGGCTGGAAAATCGTCAGTTAATCTCACCAGGAGTCTCCCTAGTGAAGACGTGGTAAGACTTTCCCTACTGGAGTCAAACTGCGAGTTATCAGTCAAATTAAAAAGGGGAACGAATTATCTAACACCTGGCCTCAAACTTCACTTTAGTAAAAGTACCAAAACAATATATAAAAAGATTACAGAAAATGCTTATTATATTATCACTTACAAATGGTGTATTGACTATTTATACTAATGGGATACTACAAAAGGGATGTGAGGTGTTTTTATATGTGAGGGCATGTATCTCCTATTTTTCTTTGCTTCTTATGAGAAAAAAATTTCGAAGCTTTTATTAGGCAGTACTTTTCAAGAATTTTGCTTTTTTTTTTTCTTTTCAAGAAATAGTAAGATTTCGAAGATGGAACAATATGAGTGTACTTTTAAAAGCTCATGGAAAGACTCATATTATCTTTCAATTCAATTTTTCCACAAACTCTTTGAAGTACCCTAGTACTAACATGATATCAAGGTACATGAGTGGGGACAGGAGACCAAGGGAATAGAGTGACAAAGACCTTTGAGACCAAGTGGCTGGACACTTTATCATCAAATATTTATGGTTATAGTAGGAGCTGGGACAGAAAGTCTCTGACCCAGTTATCAGAGTCCTCTATAAAGGTGAGGAAGGGTAAGGGGAAAATACTGGAATAATATAAATTTCCAGGGAGCAGAGGTTTTTGCATGAGGGTGACAGAGTAAAGTCCAGATGTGAAAGCGGATAATGGTAACACAGGTGTGGGGAGAGGAAGGAGCCTAGAAGGAGAGCGCTGCACAGAGGAGAGAGAAGGCTGGGGCAGGGGACAAGCTTTGGAAGATTAAGGCCAGGAGAAAGGAGAAATGTCCTGAGAAAAGGCTGAGAGGTATACCTTGCTTTTCTGGTTTCCTGAGTCCAAGCCCCAGGCCTAATCCAAGGGACACAATCACCAACAAAGCAAGAAGAACCTATTACAAAAAAGGCAAAATAACATTTACAATTTTTAAAAATATGAAAAGATACAAAGAACCACCCTCACTCAGTATTCTCTCAAAGTACCCGCAGCATGCTAGTTATGCAGGATACCAGATCCAGCGAGGATAGAGGTATGGTAGTTTACTTAATGCCTGAAAATAAGAAAGAAGGTTTGGGAAGAATTTAAACATGCCACTTAATACAAATCTTCATATTCAAGTACATTCTTCATTCAAATACGAGTTTAACCCCAAATCGAGTAGGAAAACCATGGGAGCCATTTACCTTTGCCCATTTTTCTTTTTTAACTAGGCCTCTGGAGATCATTTATCTAAAAGCATTCCAGCATTCCAAAACTGTGAAATCCTTAACTACCTTATTACTAGGGAGCAGCGTTGTTTCGTGTTTTCTTTCCTACTCTGTCCACCAGAGGATAATGAGGATATTTTACATATGCAAAAATATAGTGTCCAAATAATTAACTGGCAAGTGATCTGCTTTGATCTTCAGCTCATACGAATGATTTAGGGTACTTTGGAAACTGATTGAGCAAAGATTGTTTTTATAATTTATTATCTCTACTGCTGACAAAGCTCTTCAGTATAGCAAACTTTATACCATGATTAGATTAAACTATGATGTTAGGAGAGTTCTTCTTATATCTTTCCCATCTTCTTATATCTTTCACTGCCCTCTTTCACCATCCACAAAGTCCAAAGATAAGGATGGTGGATAATAGGGCTTGAATACTGTAAATTGTAATATGTAGTGGAGAAGATGAAGACTGGAAAGTGAACATAAACAGATGAATCACACCATTAGCATCAGTCCCTTGTCACGGTACTCAGAAGCCCCAGGAAACTCATAGGAGGATTACTACCAACCAACACTGGGAAACTCTTTGTCTTATGGTAAACCTCATGCATCTTAGATTTACAAATCAGTACATTTTAGTTTGCATCTTATCTTTGGTACTTTTGTCATTCAAACTAATGGAAAAATTAACAACACTTAACTGTCCTTAGGATGATTTAAAACTTCGTAATGTTTATCCTTGTCCATGTTTCTTCTTGATTTTGTATTTGTTCCATATATGCATGGCTTGTTCTCTGTGTTATACTGTAAGTTCCTTGAGAGTAATAGATTCATTTTTAATCATTCATAATCATTTACTCTACATATGTAATTCTGAAAAAGCTTCCTGAATGTGGGGTGCACATGTATCTTAAACTGTGTTTTGCTGTGCACAAAATGGGAAGAATACTCTGGACTACACAAATCACTGAGAACCCAACATTTGGTTTTAGCTTGGCTGAATAAAGAGTGCTAGAAATAAAGTAGATACCTTTAAATTTTTTTAATGAAACTTTTCTCAAATTTTGGAAACAGTGGGGTACTTTTGAAAAAATGATTTTAAAATATTGGGCTTCATTATATGCACTAAAAGCCACTAGAAGAATACAAAGAAGGGAAATAAATAATGCACAAGTTTTGCTCCCAAGGATTTAATAACTCCCTGAATTGATAAGATAAATATAATAAATAGCATGAGTGCAATAAAAAGCTTTCTAAAATTCCCAGAAGGATGAAGAACAAATAGAATATATTGAGGGTTTACTTTGTTATAGTCACTGGGCTCAAAGCTCAACTCATTGTTTCATTTATTCCTTGAAACAATGCTGGAGAGACAGGAGTGGTGGTGACATTAACTAATGCAGGGAATTTAAGGCAAAGCTGCAGAAGATAGGTGTGAAAAAATAATGCAATTGGTTTTGGCTTGAGATAGTGGGTGAGGATACAGGAAGCAGGCATTTGAAATTGTGTGAAAAGACTCAGCTAGAGGTGAGAGCTAGTGGCCTGCTTGGAATTGTTCCTTGAAGATATGACTCCAAACTGCAAGAGAAGATTGTCTAAAGAAAAGAGTTTACGAGATTGCTCATTTGTAATGTGCAATAAGAAAAAAGATAAATCAGTCAAGAATGCAGATAAGGAGAAAAGTTGTAAGAATGAGAATTTCATTGTCATTGTGGAAACAAGGGAAGAGAATTATTCAAAATGAGAAAGTATTCAACAATATCCATGTATTATTTGGGCACTCAAACAGAAGGAGGATGGGGGGAAGGATGGATTGCTGAGGGGTTAACTTCAGTTCAGTAAAAAGAAGCCAGAACACAAGGAATTATTGGGTAGTGAGAAAACCCAGGCAGTGGGTAGAGCCCCCCTTTCCCCAAAAGTCTGATGATAAAGGAAAGAGAGTCATAAAATCAAGAAATACTATTTATTTTTTTAGGACAGGGGAGATCTTACCACATAAAAGAGCAAGAAAGAGAAAACAGGGAAAGGAGACTATTTCTAGGAGTGAAGTAAAATAGGATTACATCAATATTGCAGCAAAGAATATAAGATATAATGACTTTCTCACTCTCTGGTCTTAAAATATGCATGCAGTAAAAAAGTGACTTGGGAGGTAACTATAATCATGCAAAAAAAATCATGCATGCTGTAAAGTGCTCTGTCATGGAATCTGACTTTTTAATCAAATATTAATTTGTTGTTACTCAAATTTCTTACTTGTAAAATATGATTAAAAATATTAAGTTGCATTAGAGTTATCATAAGGGGTAAAGCTGAATACAATTGCTTAAAATTTTCCATTTAAATAGCAACACAAACAAATATAAGCAGGGAGTCACACACTTTCAACATTTGTCACAAAGCTAAAAAGACTAAAATTAAGACTGTACTTACAATACAAATAATTTTATATTTCTTAACAGTGCTCTTCTTTACAGGTTCTTCCATTGATAAACTCAACATAGAATCCATTATTCTGGTAGCTGCATAAACCTGTTTTACCAGAAGACAGTAGAACTCCTTTCCTCTGGTCTGGCAAAGAGAAACTGTATGAGCTACATAGCTGTGCCTGACTTTTAAATGTTTGGGAAGATCACAGCTCGTTAGTGATTGGGTAATGGAGAAAGGGGAAGAAGTGTTGTAATAACAATAGTGTCAAAAGACTAAAGTCCATTTCTAGTACATTGTAGACAACTGATCCTTTTCCTCTTATAATTTATCCTAAATACTAATCAAGCTATATGCAACAAGAATAATATGTTAATCAAATTTTAATAAAATCTGGTGATTTATTTTCTTTTAAAATAACCCAAAACAAAAAGCCTGTTATAGAAATTCCAAGGAGTCTCTACATTATATAAACTTCATGTCACATTTGAAAGCCAACATATTAAAAAAAAGAGCTTTGACCATAACAGGAATTCTGAAACTCTACTGAACCAATATAAATTCTTCATTTTTAAGAATTATTAGAGATTAACTTACTAAATTTGGATATTATAATGGAGACATATCTTAGTCCTTCAGGTCCTGGGGTGAGTAAACTTCAAAGAATCTACCTGGGTAATGTACCAGTAAGTATGGTAAAGATTTTGGCACTGCCTAGTCTCTAGTCATATTTTCTGCTATAGCAATTTCCCTAACTGAGCCCAAACTCCAACCTCTTTTGAGTCTCTCAAGTTTTAGAAACTTGTTCCTAACAGTTCACCTGAGCATTGGACACCGGCCAACACACACCCTCCACACAGCTTAGACTTTGGATTAGACACCTAGGTCTGAGCCTACACGTTCTAAGTTACCTAAAGCTTGGAAACCTCCCTATTCTTTTCCCCTTCTACTTCAGAACAATCTGCATTTTCCGGGTTTTTAAAGCTTCACTTTGCATATGCTAATGCTTAATGGTCTAAAAAACTTGCTTTCTGAGAGGCAGTTACCATGACATCTCCCACCAATCCAAGTCATAAACATTTTTCACATTCTGGAGGGTCCCAGTGTCCACAGATTTCTGGGAGCCTTTCTAAAATCACAGAAAACCTACTTGTCGCTGTCTTGGGAAAGCCCAAGAGGCTTGCCAGGATCAACTTCCTTAAGTCTCAGAAACCTGCCTTTCCTGGCCAGCAATAAAGCTTGGGCAGTAGTTAGATAAACCAGACTGTTCCAGAGAAACTAGACACACTGAGGGGGGTGGTGGACATGAGGCGCATACTAGGCTCAGGTCCAACAGCAGGAGGAAGAGAGTCCATCAAGGAAGGGAGACCTCATAAAACCTAATGCAGGGATAGATGGGCAGGTGATCAACTTCAGGGAGGCCAGCCATGAGGAAAAGGTAGAAAAATCTGCAGGGAGATTGACAAGCATGCAAAGCAAGCAGAAAGCTAACCAGGTAGGCAGTTGGTATAGGAAAGCTGGATGCTGGTCCTTGGCAAGTGGAGATCCTATATTGGAGCTGAGTTTAGGACTTGCTGTCTAAGTAAGACTAGTGTCCACAATGCCAAACCAGGTCTGAGAGGCAATGGCACACATGAGGGGACAAGGCAAAATCTCAGCATGGAATATAGGACTCAAGTTGCAGGAACAGAAATATAAGTAAAGTGGCTGAGTTATTAGACATCCAAAGAATGACTATGACAAAGTGGGATCAATGATTGTGGATTGATATCAGGATTTGGCAGTACCTATGTGTGTGAAAAGACCTCTTCAAAATGAAATATGGAAAATCTCATTACTGACCAGGGCAGATGAATATTTATAATCAATTTGGAGATAGAAAACCTGATTTGATGACCCCCGTAGCATTGCAATTGTTTTCTACTGAACGATCAACATTTCTAAGGTTGTCTCTGGGTCCTAGAGGACCACTACTCTCACTTTGCCTCAAGTGCAGAAATCTACCCTAGTAGTGTCAGAATTCTAGGAGCCTTCTCTTGTTCATTTCAAAACTCAGAAATGATTTAATTTCCAAAAATTTCCCAGGCTTTTATAGTTGCTACTTGTTTTTAGTGTCCTTATGAGAGCCTCATATTTATGACTCAAATTCTAGACACGTCTCCAGAAGAGACACACTAAAACCACCATGCTACCTGAGCTCTCCAAGGCCTGGGAGAGAAGCCCCACATGTGCCAGTTCATGAAGTAGAATGTGCAGGCCATGCATTGTCTACTTCTCTGAAACCTTACATGAAGTGCTAATATATGCTTACAAACCAATTGAGAAAATATTACTTACTATCTATGGCCAACTTTCCCCAAGTACATGTATCTAGATTAAAAATATGTAGCTTTTAATGATTAAATGATTTCAAGGTCATACACTAATAATCCAGCTAAAATTTATGGGAATTCCTAAGTTACTTTTATAGGTAGGAAAAGAAAAATGGAAGAAAGAAAAGAAAGAAGGAAAGAAAAAAAAGAAAGGCAGAGAAAGAAAAAGAAAGGAATACTGAATACAAACACTGGGCAAATAACTTCCCTGAGTAAACTCTCACTCCACAGATTAATCTTTTTTAATTGACAAGTATTGATTATACATATTTATGGGATACAAAGTTATATTTTAATACATGCATACAATGTGTGATGATCGAATGAGGGTGATTATGATATTCATCATTGCACAAGTTAATCTTTTAATGCAAGCAAAGTCTGTGACCAATTCAATCAGAAAGGAGTTTTAAAACAAAAGGGGCAGAGGGAGTACTCACCACTGCTGGGGTAATGAAGTGTGCAGCACTAATTCCAGAATTTTGCCCTCCAGGCATAGGAGGCAGTTGAGAGCCTCATGCTTGGCAATAGGTAAAATCGGCACGGATGTCTCTTTGGCCTTTTCCCTCTTGGATTTTTGCCTGATATAGAGGAAAACAAATAAAGGAAGGAATGGGGCAATAAAGAACCTTTAATGACTTCTTATTCTCTTACTAATACTCCACCACCTGCCTTCTGGCCCAAGTATACCTTTCCATTCAATTCTTATTTCATAGCCACTCCTTTTTTTGAAGAATTGATTGAAGGTGAAGGCTGGATATAAAGGAGTCTGGCACTCCCCTGAGAGATAGAAGAGATGTTCTTTGTACAACGCAGACTTTACCAAAATCTCCCTCCCACAAACCAAAAGAATGTTACATGAAAGATAGAGCTTTTATTTATAGAGAATAAACTAAACATCACCATACAACATCACCCAAATGGGTGCTGGGCCACCACTGGCCTTCCAGGTGGCTCGGACCCAATTCATTGTTTGGGGGAGGGCTTATAATATCCTGGTTCATTGCAAACCTGTGGGCAGGCTTCTGTGTAGGAGTTTCTTAAGGGGCAAATCAAAGTCTGAGGGATGGGTGGTATCCTCTTTTTTATTTATTCAATGAGTATTTAAGAGAGTTTATTATGTGCCAAAGGATTGAACAAACTGACCCAAATCCCCACCCTCATAGATCTTACATTCTAGTGGGAGAACACAATCACCAAAAATTAAGAACCATTCTTAGTTTGCCAGCCATACAAAAAATAGATGGCAGGCCATAACTGGCCTGCAAGCTATAGTTTTCCAACAACTGGTCTAAGACACTGGAGGCATTGAGTTGCCACTTACTGAGATGGGGATGGCTTCTAGAAAGAGCAGCTTTGGCAGGGGTGGCAGAGGGAGGAAAAGGGAGGATGGAAGAGTCAGAGTTTGGATAAATCCACTTGGGTTGAGTTGAAGGCAGGTGAGCATAAAAGACCATCACCTGGATGAGTTGCGTGTAGGTGAGGATCAAAGACCATTGCCTCACAGCAGTGGGAAGGACAGCCTCAGTGACAGATTTTTTTTTTAATTATTAATTTTTTTTTCTGGTAGCTAGCCTGTATGGGGATTCAAACCCTTGTGAAAATTATTAATTTGAATTCTTAATTTAATCTTAAACCTGAAAGGTTTAATAGCTATCCGCAAATTTAAGTTTAATGATTTCATAATAAAGAAGAAAAGAAGATCAGGTTTTTTAAAGGTTGTAAATCCCTATACTTGATATTTCTTTCTCAACACCAGACTTCGCTTGTCTTGCTTTTCACCATCCATTTGTCTGATTAAGTAAACCATAAGCAATAGGGAAGTCAGTATGTCTGCTGTATGTGTGTGTGTGTATACACACACACTCATGCCTTTTTATATAAGAAAGGAAGACATTCTTCAGAAAGAATGTTTAAATTTTTTAAGTTTACCAGCAGGAGAGGTGTTTTGTTTTATTTTGTTTTTTAACACAGTATTATAAGGTAATCATGATTCCCTTGAAGAAATATTAGTAGAAGCATTTCTTACCTAGGAAGAACATAATCTTACATTTCAAAATGCATAACTGATATATGGATTCATGTGCCACATATATTCGTGTCCATAAAAAGTATTAAGAGAAGTCTTCTAGATATTTTCAAAATGTCAGGTATTAGGAAAATGTAGTAACTATTATGGCTCTTTGGATTTTGTTTTTACTAAGAATTGTATATCATATATATGTCATTCCTTTTTTTGAGACTTTCAGACATAAAATTACACAATCTGAACTACTGTCCACATTTTATCAAAAGGAAAGAGGGAAGGACAGAAGGAAGAAAGAAAGGGAAGAGGCTTGAATTGAGGAAATTTATATGTAAGTGATAGAGTTTGGATGTATTGTCCCCCCCACAAAACTCATGTGGAAATCTGATCCCCAATGTGCAGTGTTGGGAGCTGTTTGAGTCATGGGGGAGGATCCCTCATAAATGGACTAATGCTCTCCCCAAGGGGTAGGGTTAGTGAGTGAGTTCTCACTCTGTTAGTTCCCATGAGAGCTGGTTGTTTAAAATACCCTGGCACCTCCTCTCTCTCTCTCTCTCTCTTTCTTTCTCTCTCTCTCTCTTGCTTCCTCTCGCCATGTGATCTGCTTGTACCTGCCGCTGCCTGCCACTTTCTGCCATGAGTAGAAGCAGCCTGAGGCCCGTACCAGACACAGCTGTCCCAGAATCGTAAGCCAAATAAACCTCTGTTCTTTATAAATTACCCAGTCTCAGGTATTCTGTTTCAGCAGCACAAAATGGACTAATACAGTGAGTCTGTACGAAATGGAAAGCCAAAATAGGATTTAGAGCCAAAGAGTAACATGATGAAAGACGTGCTTTAGGAATATTTTTCTGGTTCTGGAGAATGGAATGAACCAGAGTAGAAAGAGATGAAGGCAGAGAGGGCAGGTAGATGGAGCTGTCACAGTCCCAGTGAGAGGTGATAGACTTGATCAAGGGTTGGAAACAGAAAACAAGCAATGGGTTTGAGAAATATTATGAAGACAGCACCACTGAGCTCAGAGAATGATTCTAAACCCAAATAACTAGAAAAAGAGTTACGCCATCGGTAGAGAGAGGGACACAGGAGGGGAGGCCAGATTTCTAGAAAGATGATAAGTTAGGTTTTAAACCTAATAAAGTTAAATTATTTACGGAACATGCACTTGAAATGTTCAGCATCAAAAGTGAAGAGAATATTTTCTAGGAAAGAAGTAAATTTTAAAAGTCTATACTTTAGTAAAAAAAGTTTTACTTTATAGTAAATGGCGTAACAAGTCAAATAAACTCTTCCATTCCTCTCAGAAATCCAGTGTTGATACTTAGGCATTATATTAGTTTTAAAGTTCTGAAGGTTACAAGTTCAATACAGATCTCACTGGGTTAAAGTCAAGGTTTCACCAGGGCTGAATTCTGTTCTGGACGCCCTAAGGGAGAATCTGTTTTGTTGCCTTTTCCAGCTTCTGGAAGCCATCCATATTCCTTAGCTAATAGCTCCCATCCTCCATGTTCAAGGCCAGAAACCTTTCATCTCTGACCATTCTTCCTTAGTCAACATCTTCTTCTGACTCTCCTCAGAAGATGGAGGTCCCAGTTCACACAGAGAGAGCAAATTTGCCAATTTGCCCTTCTCTCCTTCTTTCCTTCCTTCTTTCTTTCTTTCTCTCTTTCTTGCCAGTATGGGGCTCCAAACCTTGACCTTGGCATTACAACACCTCATTCTAACCAACTGAACTAACCCGCCAGCCCTCCATGTTTCTGTTCCATTCAAAAGTGACCATCTTCTTTACTAAGTCCACTTGTTGGAGTGAGCAGGACTGAAGCCATGTTGGGACCTAAAGCTGCCTGGGCTATGGGGGGTGAGGGAGATATTTAAAAGGACGGGTTTTTTCTCTCCACTCTTGCTTCCCATCCCCTGACTTTCTTATCTCGCCCGCTAAGAAGGAAAACAAGGCAGAGAAGCTAATTAGTACTTTGCAGAGCTAACAGTTCTTTCTTTGAGACTTGTAGAGTTTTGAGAAACGATCAAGGCCAAATGACTGAAGCTTACCTTGGGCACCAGCCAAGTACACCGGCGCAAATCAGAATCTTGCAGGGTCCTGGGATAACAGCGAAGATGAGAACAGAAACAAAGTGAGGCCTTGGCAAGACCTTGTACCTGACCCACAGAAATGGACCCCTCGTAACTCACGTCTCCTGCTCTCCTGCTTTTCACCTCCCTCATTCCATTCCCTCAACCCTTCCTTTAAAAACCCCTCAATAAATGTAAATTTTTGAGATGGGGTAGCTTACCATCTCCTTCAGCTGAATACATCTGCTTTTCTAACACCAACCATTTGACTTAGTTTTTTTTCTTTCCTTTTCAAGGGGGCCGGCAGCCCAACCTGAGTCTGGTAACACACTGATTCGAGTGCTAATCTCATCCAGAAACACCCTGACAGACACACTCAGAAATAATGTTTTACCACTGATCTGGACATTCCTAAGCCCAGTGAAGCTGACACATTAAATTAGGGCTAGCCATTTAGCTCACTTGCGAGAGCATGGTGCTGGTAACACCACGGTCAAGGGTTGGGATCCCCGTACCAGCCAACCATAAAAAAAAACCCCTCAAAAAACAAAACAATTAATTAATTAATTAACCATCACAGCCACTTTGACCTAGTCCTGGGGAGTGAGCCATTGCACAGGAAAAGTGGAGGGATGTGGGGCAGGAATGCTGGAAGCCAGTTCTTTCTGACTTTTCGAGTGGGAAGTAAAGCAAACCAACATGAGAAGAGTCACTCTAAGAGCTAGAGGGGAAGTCTGTAAATGAAATGAAGATGACTCAAAAGCCTGGAAGAGTCTGATGAGCATCTGTGTCAAGCTTGCTGAGTGACCTGAGTCTATGTATGTAGTTGCATTTACACATACACATATGTACACACACACTAACGTACACACACACTCTGGTGTTAGTCTAGGTTCACTAATTAACTTGGTGCCACTTAACTGTGCATCAAGCCCCTTAATCTCTGAAAGCTTCAGCTTTGCCACCTGCAGAAGAGCCAGTTGCTATGGGAAAGGAAAGTGAGTGTGTTAAGAAATTCAGTGCAGTACCAGACATAGAGTAAGCAACCTCTAATTGGGAGCCCTTGCTCATTTGTGCACTTTTTATGATTCCTTCACCCTCTAAGATGGCTGGGCCCATCAGCAAAGTTCCAATTATTCCAAAGAACCACGATATAAATTAAAAGGAGAGAGAACATCCTTATCTCAGGGATATGACCTTCAGAAGAGAAGTTCAAACTTTTTTTAGTGCGTGGGTAATTAAAGGGAAAATTATCCTGACAGTTATGAGGCTGGAAATGATATTTATTGGGGAGTCTTTCTGAGTAACTGTATAAAGGAACATCATCTAACCAGCTCAGTGTTTGTGAGAGTGGAGAGTGGGGGCAGATGCAGGGAGGCTGTGTAATGAGTATTGTGTGATATGGCAGAGTTAAGAATTTAAATTTTGACCAAAAAGAGGTCTGGCCTTTGCCCTTGATTTCTGAGAGGACATCCTTGGGATGTCATGCCTGATAGAAGTGTTTTGGTATGTATCAGAGCCTTGGGTCACTTTAAATAGTCTAACAATGTGATTTTGTGTTTGGACGGAGTGGTTGGAGGGTGTTGGGTCATGAGGTACCAGCTCAACTTCTGGAGGGGCTAGGGACTGAGCTTAGCTGCTTGGGTAGTGAACCATGCCTACATGACTGAGCCCCAATAAAGTCTCTGGCCACCAAGGCTCAGGTAAGCTTCCCTAACATATATATCCTATTGCTTCTGTTCTCTCGAGAACCCTGATTAATATAGTTGCATTCCATAAAACCAGTGTACACTGATCCCTTAGCCAATGGGATTTTTATGGTCTTAACCAATGGAATTTCTGTTTCAGAACCCAGTTTACTCTCTCTCCACACTTCCTTTTCAATCTCAATATTATTTCATTTATTTATTTATTCATTCATTCATTTTAAACATATCTATTAAGCTCCTACCATGTGTCAAGGATCATACTAGAATTTGGAATAGAAAACATAATGATACAGAAGATGCCCTTAAGTTGCTCACATGCTAATGGCACATGCTGAGTTTTTCCCAACTCTCTAGGCCCATCCTCCAAATGCCCGAACCTGCTTCACCTCCATCTTCAGCATCCAGGTTTCCAGCTTCCCATTTTTGTTGCTATACCTTATTCCTTAGGAAGGTAGGTAGATCCTCTGGCCCTCAAATCCGGGCCAGTATTTCCTCTAAACCAAACATTATTTAATTTTTTCTGTCTTTCTCATGGCTTGCTCCATTATTTATAAGCCCAAACAATTATCCCATTAGCTGCTGACTCAATCTACTCATCCCAGCTTTCAGGACCCTCAAAGTCTGAGAGGGGTGTTTCCTGCCCTCACTCTCCAGGGTGAGGCAGAACCAACTACTACATTGGTAATGCAAGCAGCTCTAACAATGACCCAAACATACCAGTATTTTCCACAGGGCTCTAAGTGCTCTCACTTGGTTTCAGTCCTACTAGTCACCTCTGCCTCCTTTCTGCCTTTGCTTGTTTTCTGAAACTACTGACTCAGCTCCTAGTCCCAGGACTGAGCCTTCACTTTGAACCAATGTAATTGCACTGCTTGGTGTTAGCACACTTCCTTGGATGCAGGTTCCAGGTAATTCTTTCTAATGAAGCCTTGGTCATTTTTTAGGAAATCTAGGACAGTTAATATGCTACTCATTCAAGCATATTTCCAACTAGTCCTTTCCTTGTATGCTCTTTTATGATTTAGTGAACATTGTAGTGGTTTGATATTTTCTGCTGAGGAAATTACATACCATTTTATAATAATACCCTAATTGGAACATGGTGTTACAACACCAAGATCAAGGGGTTCCGATTTCTATACCAGACAGCTGCAAAAAAAAAAAAGAAAAAAACCACCAAAAAAACCAAAAAACCAAAACCAAGCTAAGGACTTATGGGAATATTTGAACTGAAGTGACTGACCTTTGGTTATGGCATAACAGAATTAACAGAGCCAATCTTTCTTGGCACTAAGGATTGGTTTGGAGGAATACACCTATCTTATTCAGATATTTGCTGGCTTTATTATTATTATTTTGCAAATGTGGTTTGTTTCTTTATTCTTATACTTATTGTTTTATTTTCAATAATTTTTTTAAATTTTGAAATAATTACAAACAAAAAACAAATGACATAAAAGTTGGAAGTGTCAGTGCAAAGAAGACTTTTTCCCCTGAACTATTTTAAAGCTAAGTTGCTAACCTGGTCTCACCTCTTCTCCAAGTACTGCAGTGTGTACATATTCTGTAAATAAGGGCATTTTCCTACAAAACCATCAAAGTCAGGGAATTACCACTGATACCTATCTACCACCTAATCCCCAGATCCCACTCAGACTTCATGAATTGTCCTTTAGAGTAAAAAGATATTTTCAATGTGATGTTTTGCATTTAGTTGACATGGAACAGTTCATTCCGGGAGTTTCTCAGTCAGTCCTTGACTTTCTTGACTTTGACACTTTTCAGTGTTCCAGATCAGTTGTTTTGTAGAATGTCCTTCAATGTTTTGTTTTTATACTTCCTCATGATTAGATTCAGGTTACGCCACTTTGGCAGAAAAATAACAGAAGCCATGCTGTGTTTTTCTCATCACATCCTACTAGAATGGTGCAGTTTTTCCCATTACTGAGGAAGTTCACTTTGATCATGTGATTGAGGTGGTGGCTGCCAGGCTTCCCCACTGTGAAGTAACTTTTTGTCCTTTTGTTATTAATAAGTATTGTCTATGGAGTTACATCAAAGTCATGTAAATATCTCATTTTTCACCAAAATTTCATTTTATTCATCTATTTATTTACAGCTTTATGGATTCATGATTTACTATTTTATTCAGTGGGTTGTAATCCATTATTGTCATTATTTTGATTTTCATATTGTCCCTGATTTGGCCAGTGAGAAAGCCTTCCAGCTCCTCATTGTTATTTAAGAATTTTCTTGCTTTCTGGTAAAATAAGATGCTTCATGCTCATCTTGTACCTTCCCTGCCGCAGGTCTGTGATCAGGCATTATGCCAAAGATCCCTGTCTCCTTTAAGTAGAGAATGGTATTTATTAGCTCAGTTGGTTAGAGCACAGCCTTGTAACACCAAGTTCAAGGGTTCGGATCCCCTTACAGGCCAGCTGCCAAAAAAAAAAAAAAAAGTAGAAAATGTTACTTAGATCTGAGCTCAAGGTGTGATCATCGAGGTGCTGCTGCTCCTAAGCCCTATGCATTGCCAGAGCTAGAGGATATATTTATGAGTGTGTGTATATATGTATGTGTGTTTGTGTATGTGTGTGTGCACACATTTATATCTATCTATATTTATTCCACAACTTAATATCAAAACTTCCAATTTCCCACTTCTCTCACAGTATGAAACCTGAATCTCATGAACTTACTATTTTTGCTTATTTGATCAACTTCACTCTACGTAACCAGCCTCTGAGCTTTGCCACTACTCCCTCTCATGTATGGATGCCCACCTCATCCCACTCAGGTACCCACAACCTCTGCCTGGCTGCCCCCCACACAGAAGCCCTCCTCACAGTTGCCACCGTCCCAGTAGGTCTGAAGGACAGAGCATCAAGCCAAAGAAGATTATTTACAAGACTTAAATCTAGTGGAATTTGCCCTTCTAGGTTTCAGACTTGTTTGGGACAAGTGACTCCTTTTTTCCTTTCAATTTCCTTTTTTTGGAATGGGAATGCCTATCCTATGCCCATCCTACCGTTGCATTTTGGAAGCAGATAACTTGTTATCTGGTTTCACAGGTCCACAGCTGGAAAGAAATTTTGTCTCAGGATAAACCATACCTTGAGTTTCACCCATACCTGATTTAGATAACATTTACATAAAATTTTGGACTTAAGTGATGCTAGAAGGGGTTAAGACTTTTGGGGTTATTGGGATGAGGGTAAATGTATCTTGCATGTGAGAAGGACAGGAATTTAGGGGGCCAGAGGGTGGAGTGGTTGGGCTAAATTGTGTCTCCTCCAAAATTCTTATGTTGTCCCCTTACTGGCCAGCCACCAAAAACAAAAACAAAAATAAAAACAAAATTCATATCTTGAAGTTTTAACTTATATTAGAATGTGAATGTATTTGTAAATAGAATCTTTAAGGAGATAATTAAGTTAAAATGAGGTCATTAGCATGGGCTCTAATGCAATATGATTGGTGTCCTTATAAGAAAAGGAAATTAGGACACAGACACCCAAAAGGAAGACCATGCAAAAATACAAGGAGAAAACGGCCCTCTATAAGCCAAGAAGTGAGGTCTCAAAAGAAACGACCCTATTGATTCCATGATCTCAGACTTCTAGACTCCAGGATTGTGAGAAGTAAATTTCTGTTATTTAAGCCACCCAGTCTGTGATACTTTGTTATGGCAGCCCTAGCAAATTAATAATATACTAAGCCTAACTCTTGAAGCCATTCTCACAGCAGGAAATTTGAATTTTTTCATCTCAGATTTTAGTAGCTATTGTGTGGTCAACAATGACATACAGTGGTTGTATGTACATATTGCAGTGGTTTGGAAACTAAGCTCCTGCCAGGCCAAAGACTTGTATGGCAGATCCATAAACGGGGAGTCATCAGCTTATGGCCCACCAGCTACAAGGAAGCAACACATGCTAAACACAACCCCAAGAGAAGTTATAGGGCCTTTGGAGGCCTATGACTCCCACCAGCAATTTTCTTTATGAGTTAAAGAAAGTTGATCATCCAAAAGACCTAACAGATGTGCTGGGGTTTGGTGATGATAGTGGCATATGAACAAAAATGCATAATTTCAATAAAATATTAACAAATAGAATCCAGCAATATATAAAAATGATAATATGTTATAACCAAGTAGCATTTATCCCATGTAAAGAAAGTTGGTTCATTATTCAAAAACCAATCAATTGAATTCATCACATTAACAAAGTAAAAGAGAAAAATCATATAACTCTCTCAACAGAGGCAGAGAAAGCATTTGACAAAATTCAACAGCTATTCAGGATAAAAACAGTAAACTAGGAATAGAAAGGAATTTCCTCAACATGATAAACAGCATCAGTGAAATGATAAAGGGAATTAATGAAAAACCTACAGCTGACATCATACTTAATGTTGAAAGGCTGTGTTTTCCCCCTAAGATCAGGAACAAGGTAAGGATGCATTCTCTCCTCTTCTAATTAACATTGTACTACTGAAAGTCCTAGCCTGTATAACAGAGCATGAAACAGAAACAAAAGACGTACAGATCGGAAAGGAAGACGTAGAACTGTCTCATTTGCAGATGACAATGATTGTGTACGTAGATAATTCTAAGGGATCTACAAAACGCTACTAGCACTAATAAGTGAATTTACCAAGGTCACAAGATAAAAAGTCAGTATACAAAAATCAATTCTATTTCTAGATGCTAACAAAAGACAGTCAGAAAATAGAACTTTTTATTTATTTTATTTTATTTTTTTTAAAAGATGACCGGTAAGGGGATCTTAACCCTTGATTTGGTGTTGTCAGCTCCACGCTCAGCCAGTGAGCTAACCGGCCATCCCTACATGGGATCCGAACCCGGGGCCTTGGTGTTATCAGCACCGCACTCTCCCGAGTGAGCCACCGGGCCGGCCCGAAAATAGAACTTTTTAAATGCTATTTGAAATAGCATCCAAAAAACCCATAAAATACGTAGGAATAAATTTGTTTTGCTTTGTTTTTGTTTTTTTTTTTTTTGTGGCTGGCCAGTATGGGGATCTGAACTCTTGATCTTGGTGACTTAGGAATAAATTTAACAAAAGATATGCAAGACAAACAAAATATTGCCATGAAGAATAAAATAAGACTTAAATAAATGGAGACATCTACCACATTAGTAGATTGAAAGACTCAATATTGTTTAGGTATCAATTATCCCCCAAATTGCTTTATATATTTAATTCAATTCCAATAAAAATCCCAGGGGTTTTTTTTGTTTGTTTTTCTTTTTTTGGTCAGAATTGACAAGCTGGTTCTGAAATTTACATGGAAATGCAAAGGACCAAGCGCAGAAAAAATAAGCTTGAAAAAAATAAACTTGGAGACCTTTTACTATTTCAAGACTTGCTAATAAGCTATGGCACTTGAGACAACATGATACTGGAATAAGGATAGACAAATAGAACAATAGAACAGAAGAGAAAGTCCAAGAATAAACCCACACTAATCAAAGCCATTCAATGGAGAAAGGAAGGTTGTTTCAACAAACAAATGGTGCTGGAATGGATGGATGAGACTTGAGGTATGCCACATCCTGTGGCAAAGTTCCTCTCTAGGTGTAAATCTGTGAAACCAGATAACAAGTTATGTGCTTCCGAAATGCAATGGTGGGACGGGCATAGGATAGACATTCCAACCCAAAAGAGGAAAGGGGTCAAAGGTCCCAAGCACGTCTGAAACTTAGCAGGGCGATAATCTTTGGCTCGACACTCTATCCTTTGGGTCCACCAGGGTCGTGGCCCCAGACCCTCAGCCCTGAGCAGCTGCCCCAACCCCTCTGGAACAGAAGAGGAGGCAGCTTCCTGCTCCACTCCCCTGTCCACAAAAATTAATTCAAATGGATCATGGACCTAAGCATCAAAGATAAAACTATAAAGTTTCTAAAGTTTCTAGAAGAAAATATTGAAGGAAAGCTTAGGATACACAAAGATTTCTAAACCACTAACCATAAAATTTACAAATTAATAAACTGGACTTTATCAAAATTAAAAATTTCTACTAATGAAAGACACCATTTAAAAAATTAAAAAGCAAGCCAAGAAAGGAAGAAAATATTCACCATATATATCTGATAAAAGACGTGTATACAGAATACAAATAAGAATACGAGAAATTGCCTGATTAATAACAAGCAAAAGACTTGAACAGACCCTTCACAAAAGACATCTGAATAGCCTATAAGATGTACATTAAAAGATATTCACCATCATTAGTCATGAGGAAAATGCAAATTAAAACCACTGTGAGATACCACTACACACTCATTAGAATGGCTATAAGTAAAAGGATTAAACGTTAAAAGATTAACACTAAATGTTGAACAAGGATTTAGAACAATTGAAAATCTCATACATTAATAGTGTGAGTATAAAATGTTAAAAAGAAAAAAATGAGAACTGCTTGGCAATTTCATAAAAAGTTATATGTGTACTTACCATATAACCCAAAAATTGTCTCCAAGGTATCTACCCAATGGAAAAGAAAACATATGTCCATAGGAGGACTTGTTTGAGAATGTTCATTGCAACTTTATTCATAATAGTTGAAAACCGAAAATAACCTAAATATACACAGTGATATATGTGTAACTTAAATATATACAGGTGAATCCATAAATAATGTTTAGTATATTCATACAGTAGAATACTATTCAGCAAGAATGCACGTGGATGAATCTCAAAATATAATGCGTGAAAGAAGCTAGACACGAAAGAGTACATATTGTGTGATTCCAATCATATAAATATCAAGAACATGTAAAACTAATGGTTATATAATTAAAATAGTGTGTGCCTCTTGGGGATGGGTGGTGGGATTGGCTGCAAAGGAGCACCAGGAACTTTCTGAAGTGATAGAAATATTCCACATCTTGACTGATGTGTTAGTTAAACAAGTGTGAACATTTGTCAAAAGGCATGGATCTATACATTTTAAATTTATGTATTTTTTATAAATAAATTATACACTAATAAAAGTAAGCACGGAGAAACACATTAAGAATTGGAAATATAGTCAATTTTTATACAGCGCGTGGAGAATTAGCAAGCATAATTGACATAATAATTTGTATTTTGTTATGGAAAAAAATATGTAATTCTTTCCTGACCATTTTATCTTTTCAACTACACAAGCCCTGGGCAATATTAAGATTAGCTGGCACTTAGGGCCAGCCTGTGGCTCACTTGGGAGAGCGTGGTGCTGACAACACCAAGCCAAGGGTTAAGATCCCCTTACCGGTCATCTTTTAAAATAAAATAAAATAAAAATAAAAAAGATTAGCTGGCACTTAGGGCCAGCCTGTGGCTCACTTGGGAGAGCGTGGTGCTGACAACACCAAGCCAAGGGTTAAGATCCCCTTACCGGTCATCTTTTAAAATAAAATAAAATAAAAATAAAAAAGATTAGCTGGCACTTGCTGAGAATACACTGATTTGGACAACATGGAGAGCAAGCACAGAAATCTGCCAGGTAGTAGGTGAAAACTGTTTTAGAACTAAAATCCGATGAAGAAAATCCACAATATTATAATCTGTTAAGCATACAGAAAAGAACAATAGGTTGTTAGGGTATTGGATTTTAATAATTCTGGATCTGTCACCCTTCCAGCCCACTCCTATCGCCACCGCAGAAGTTACAAGTATTCAATAATTGGTAAGTACTATCTTTAGATTATGATAACCAAAACCTGTAGATAATATGTGATGACTCTAATCGTCAGGAATGATGCATTCATTCATTCGGTTTTCTCAACTTTCATTGAAAGCCGGCTATGTGTCGACTATAAGGCATGGTCCCTGTAATCAAGAACAGTGTGGTTTCCGATGATGGACATTTGGGCTGATTCCAGTCAGGCAGTGAAAAAGAAATACCACATGTTTTCACTTATTGGAGGGAGCTAAAGGTGAATGAATCAACTCACACACATACATACACACACACACACACACACACACTCTCACACACACTCACACAAAAACAAACAGCAACAACAACATCAACAACAACAAAAAAAAAAAACGGGGGGGGGGGGGGGGGGAAGAAATAAAAACCACAACTTTTTTTTTGAAA
>NW_007728130.1:170860-231942 GCF_000696425.1 Galeopterus variegatus | reverse complement strand
CTATTATTACTATTCAAAAAAAAAAAAAAAAAACAGTGTGGTTTCAGCTCCTGGCTCTAGGCTGCTGACTGAGCTCCAGAAGGTCAGCGCCTACAGACACGGGCTTGGTCCAGGCTACGGCCTGAGCATTCTACGCAGGCTCCGAGCTCTTTTTCTTCCCTGTTCGCAAAAGCCGGAAGGCAACGCCTGCGGTCGACGACGCCTCCGAGCGCCCGGGGCTCCGCCTGGGGGCGCTCTCGTCCCGCTCTCTGGCCGCCCTGCTCCGCAGACGGAACCGTCTGGCAGGGCCCCTGGTTTCGGAGGGTTTTGTGAACGGCGCGCACCGGTCCCTTCCCGGCGTCCGTGCAGGTTCCAGCTGTTGGCTGAGCTCGGGAGAGAACGCGCCCCGGAGAGCGCTGGGGAAGAGAAGCGGCGCCAAAGGGCTGCGTTTTCCTCCAGGTGTCGCCATCGATTTGCCCCTTTTTTCCCGGAGCTCGGGCCTGAACCGGGTCTTGGGGGCGCCCCGGAAGGCGGGGGCGATGGTACAGATGGAGACGCAGCTGCAGAGCATTTTTGAGGAGGTGGTGGTGAGTGCAACTGCCGGCGGTCCAGGACGATGGCACGGGGAGCGGGAGGCCTGGGGACAGCGGTCAAGAAACCGGGCCTGGGCATCTCCTTTCCCGCCTCCCCTTTGTTTTGACACCAAGTATGTGTGCAGGGATTTAGTGATTCTCAAAGGCTGCTGTCAAATTCAAAGTATCCTTTGAAATCCACACAGCACCTTTTGTGACAGGCCAGGCGGGTATTGTTCTTTTCTGTACGTTTCTGACTAAAGTGACTTGCCCTGTGTTACATTGTAATATTTCGCTAAGAGAGTCTCTCTTTTTTTTTTTCTCCTCCTCCTCCTCTTCCTCCTCCCATTGTTTACGTGTTTTTTGTTTTTTTTACAGAAAACGGAAGTTATAGAAGAGGCTTTCCCCGGGTGAGTATATGCATGGCAGATTTTTTGTTTTTATACAATTGTATCTTTGTAAGATTTTACTTAGGTTCGTCTGAGAGGGTTTTAAGATCCACTATTCTATCTTAATTTAATTACCTTTTAAAACTAGTGGCAGATAACGTACTTTCTGTTTTTTAGCATGTTTATGGATACCCCTGAAGATGAAAAGACAAAACTAATTAGCTGTTTGGCGGCGTTCAGGCAGTTTTGGGGTGGTCTTTCTCAGGTGAGCACTGCATTTTTATTTTGGGTTTTTTGTTTGTTTTGTTTTGGTTTTTTGGCAGCTGGCTGATATGGGGATCCAAACCCTTGATCTTGGTGATATGACACGGAGCTCTAAACAGCTGAGCTAGCAAGCTAGCCCCACTGCGGTTTTCATATGTTCAGCTGATGAGTTTTGGCCCTTTCTTTTTTTATATTTACTTTGATGTTGCTGTTAAGATCTTTCTAGAAAGACAGAAATAAAATTGTTATCTTTTGTTTGTTTGTTTGTTTTGTTGTTGGCTAGTCAGTACAGGGATCAGAACCCATGATCTTGGTGTTACTAGCACCAGGCTCTCCCAAGTGATGCCATAATTTTTTGTTCTGGTTCCCATTTGTTTTCTTTTGTATACTTCAGTGGAGAACCTGTGTTGAGAAGTCAAGCTGATGACAGCATGGTGTGAAATCTTTTAAAATCTCCTCCATGTTAGATTATATAAAACCATTTGTTAAGCTTCACTTGTAAAAAGGAAAAAATTCCATTTTCTTCTCAACAAAGAAACTGGCACAACACTGGTATAAAGATATTATAATAAAGGTACTATACTAAGGATCAAAAGATGCTACAATAAGGATACAAAGAGTCTGTGATAAGGATGCAAAGATATTATAGTAAAAATGGGGAAAGGAGTGGTAAAACTTAGTAACAAAGAAGAGACATCAGAAACTGTCTATGGAAAGGATGAAATGTGTGATCCTTAAAGAGGATTAGTGCATTATCTTCTCATAGTGCAAATAGCAAAATGAGAGCTATTTGCATATGAGCTACTGGTGGTAAGATTTGCTGCTTAGACATGGACCACATAGTAACGATACATTCATATTTAAAAATCTTGTTTTAATTATTTTCTAATAATAGAAGCTACAGAAAAGTGGATCTAATTACTAGTCTCTCACCTGTCACTCTTAGCTTTGTCACCTATTCTTTTTCCTGTCTGCAGCCAAAATCCCCAGTCTGTTTCCTTCTAGAAGCATTTTATGCACATAGAATCCTGTTTGGGGTGGGGGGCAGCTGGCTAGTACAGTAGAATCATTTTTATAGAATGATCATATACCATGTACATTATTCATTAATTAGCACCTTGATTTTTTTCCCTTAATAAATTCTGAAGGTAATTTTATATCAGTCCATTAAGAATTCTTTCCTTTCTTATTTTCTTATAGCAGCATAATATTTCATTGTGTATTGCTACATCTTTCTTTATTTAACCAGTCCCCTACTGACTGACATTTAGGTTTCTTCTTACCTTTTCTACTCTAAACAATGCTATAATGAATAATATTATGCATGGTACATAGGATAAATTTCTGGAAGTAGCATTGCTCTGTCAAAGGATATGTCCATTTGTAATTTTTATAGAAATCATGTAATAGTTTCCATAAGGGTTATACCAGTTTACATACCCACCAGCAATGTATGAGTATCTATTCTTGATAGCTTCACAAGAGTGTTAAACTTTTTGATCTTTGCCAATCAAAAACATGAGAAATTTTATCTCTATATAGTTTTATTTTGCATTTCTCTCAGTGATGTTGAACATCTTTCCAAGATATTTTAAGTTTTTAAATAATTCATTTAACATTTTATGAGTTAAGGTGTTGCTCTTATCTTCGAGAAGTTTATATTCAAGTGGGGGAGTCAGGAAGAAAATAGGTATTTCTAAGTTGTCATTATATATGCAATAATAGAAATGTGTATGAGGGACAGTGGTAGTGCAGTGCAGCAGGTCATGCAGGCTCTTCTTGGAGATACTCTAGAAGATGAATTTGATATGGGCACAGCATTCAGGTATCAGATTTAAAGTTTCACAAATTTAGAAATCCACTATGTCATTGGATTTATAATGGGCTCTTGTTTGGGCTCTTAGGGATTAGATTCATACTAAATTCTCGTGCTGATGTACTAACCCATAATGGATTTTTCCTGCAGTGACAGGTATATTTATATCTGCTACTAAGGGTGCTGCTTACAGTGCCTTAAACAATCTGTGTTAGAATTTTCTATTAGCCATGAACATGTTAGTAAAATCTTACTACTGTTGGAGGTCCCACATAATCTTACTACTATGGGAGTTTAAGCTATATAACTGCAAGATTTTAAGATTAATATAACAATTACTAAGTCTGAATTTTTTTCATTTTGCTTTTTAAAAGAATTTTTCATCCACTAATGTTTAATGGAGTATTTCATTTATAATATTGATATACTGCCAGGTGTAGTGTTAGCTATTTGTTAGTTATAAAATATAACTTTAGGCCTAAAGTAAGATCATGTTCTAATTTTCCAGGAGTCTCATGAACAGTGCATCCAGTGGATTGTTAAATTTATTCATGGCCAGCATAGTCCTAAAAGAATTTCTTTTCTTTATGACTGCTTAGCAATGGCAGTCGAAACTGGTCTCCTTCCACCCAGGTATGTTTAATGGTGTGTACTAGCAATCCATAGAATTTTGTTTTTATAAATGTTTGGAAATTGATGGAGGTTGTTGTAAAAGGATAAAGGAAAGAAGAAGGAACTGAGGCTCATCAGGTAATTCTTCGTAATTCCCTCAAGATTTAGTTTCTAGGATGCAGTGTTTCCTGAATTGTATACATATAGGCTCAAAACCAGGCAGCCTCTGCCTTTCAAACCCCAGGGACTGAGATAACTCATTTCGATTAGTTTATTCCACTTAATTTTGGCTGCACAAGGAATTACCTCAACATTTCGTGTCTTAAAACAATAATAATCATTTTATTATTGTTGCTTATAGTTATGGTGGTTGACTGGGCTTAGGAGGAAGTTTTTTCTCAGAATCTCGTATGATTACAATCTGATGTACCTAGAGCTGGATTCATGACAAAGGCTTCCCTACTTACACATCTAGCATTGGTTCCTGGCTGTCATCTGGGACCTCAGCTGGGGCTATTGGCCAGAATCTACACATGTCCTCACCTTGTGTCCTGGATCTTCTCACAGCACAGTAGAGTCCAAATGCAAGTGTGCCAAAGAGGCCTGGGTGGAAGCTGTATCACCTTGCCTTGGAAGACATACTGCATCCTTTTTGCTTCCTTTTTGCCATAGTCTCAGGCTGCCCAGATCTAAGGAGAGAGAAAATAGACCTTCCCCCCACCTCTCCATGAGAGGAGTATCAGTGTCTCATCTCAGAAGAGCATGTGGGATCAAAAATCTCACTGCAACCATCTTGGAAAAATACAACCTGCCTCAAGCCAATATGTGGTAAACATTTAACCAAAGCTTTAGATAGATTTTTTTTTTAAGTAAAAATATAATCAGTATTAGTTCTACTTAGTGTTTGATCTTTCATACAAGTAAAAAATGTAAAATACTATATATCTAAAAGTGTGCTTAGGTAATAAGCTACCTTTATTAAAAATACTTGCTGTGACAAGTATAATACCCAGAGTACACAGACCCTGGCTGTTGGAGAACTTGCAAAATTATGTGTTGTAATTGGAATGGATATTCCTTTTTTCTAGGATGGTTTGTGAATCCCTGATAAACTCTGACACTCTTGAATGGGAAAGAACACAGCTTTGGGCCTTAACATTTAAACTGGTTCGGAAAATAATTGGGGGAGTGGATTACAAGGTATTTTTTTCTAATTATAAAAAGTGATTATTTTCAGACATGATTAATTTTTCACTATATATATATCTTATTTTCAGGTGAGAGAAATGAAGTGGAAGCATTTACAAAATTTGTCTATTTTTTATTGCATATTTCCTCAAGGGTTTTTAAATTACTCAACTGTTGTCATAGCTTCTATACTGCCCTTCTCACATTCTTAAAAACAGAGGTGGCTAACATATTTTTACAATGACGAGGGAAGTCACAAAGCAGAATCTGTGTTCCTTCATGCCCCTAGTCTTCTGATTTGGGAGCGCTTCAAATGAAAGAACACAGAGCAAGTGGGTGTGGAACTTAGAAGGGATGAAGGAAGGGATCAACTGATGGAGGGAACAAGACCTGCATCGTCTCTGCTTTGACCTCCCATGGACTTGTTTCTTTTCTCACCCAGTGTTTTTAGCATCTGCCCTTGAACAAAAACTACATATGCTCTCTAATTGTGTCTGATGATATAGCTCAGGAGCTCCATAGCTGCAGAAGCCATTCTGCTTCATCAAGCCACTTTTGTTATTGTCTTCTTTCAAAGAATTGCCAATACCTGACCCAATGCTTTATGTTTGTATTTTCTCTAAGCTAAAAGGACTTATCAGATAATAACCTAACATGTAATTACTGGTTTGAATGATGATTTAACACAAAATTAACTCTAAGAAGCTTTTTCTAATTATATTCTCTTTCTTCAGACTTATGCAGGTTTTGATTTCTTATTTGTTTGGTGCTTTGTAATTGTACTTCGGTGTGTATGTTCTGTCTGTCTTTTTACAAGCTTGGTCACACAGTTTATACATGGACCTTCTCTGTCTATCAGATCATGCAACTGTTAGTACGTATATGGAGATGATTAACAGAATAGCCTTGGATATGCTTGTGAGGTTAAGATATGTGGTGGATGAGAAGGGGGAATAAAGTTAGAATATGCCAAAAGGAGTGAGCAGAAAGAGTCATCTGCCTGAAAGTTTAATTATTTTCAGCATGTTTTCAAGTCCTGTTCAAATATATTTTTGTCTAGAAGCACAAGTTAAGCTTTTTTGGCTCTCATTACAATAGAAACTCTTCTAATGTTATGAGGACAAAAAAGCTTGGCAGAGTGTAGAATGTTTAATTTTTATTTATAAGTGACTTTCTTTGTTCATTATATTGCAAGACATTCTTTAGAATTCTATTTTGGAACATGATTCATCTCTTGGGTTAATGTTAGGGACTTGAATGTTAACTCTGATTCAGGAAAATTAGAGGTATGACCTTGAAGGAGTATATAATTCGGAAACCTTTGAATGTTTTAACTAACATAGGGAATGTTACTTAGTTTTAACCTATATATATAGTGTGTATATAGATGTTTTTTTCCTTCTTCAGGGTGTTCGAGATCTCTTAAAAGTGATTTTGGAGAAAATCTTGACAATTCCTAATACAGTGAGCTCTGCTGTTGTACAGCAGCTTCTGGTAGCAAGAGAGGTAATTTAGACATATCTGAAATTCATTGATCATAACCTCAAAAAATCTAATTTTGTTTAGGTCTGTGCTTTTAAAACATCATAATTTATGGAATGTTCCATTTCTTATACAAAAAAAATAAATCACTTCTATTTTTAAAGATGCTATTTCACTTTTATTATATTTCAGAAGGAAATTTTAAATTTTAATTAATTCATGGTTTTTAATCATGAAAACAACAATAAGGATAGTAAAGTATTTTAAACCATCACCAGACATCAGCCTATGCACTACTTTGTGCTTTATAACTAATGTTGCAAGAATTGTTACTTTGGTCTCTTGCTCCCATGTTTAAGTCTACCAATATTTAAAGCATTCTCAAGGTTATTTACTAACCATCAGCAATCCATTCCATTGTTTCTTCATCTTCATTTTTAGACATTCTTTCCATATAAGTGAATTCCTTTAGGTTACACTTTAAATGCAATAAATGAAGTTTAACATGTGGATTACCCCACATACTACTTTTTTGTGGTGAGAACACTTAAAATCTACTCTCAGCAATTTTCAAGTGTACGATATATTGTTATTAACTATAGTTACCATAATGTACAATAGATCTCTTGAACTTATTTCTCCTCTCTGACTGAAATTTTGTATCCTTTGACCAACATCTCCCCTGTCCCACCCTAAAAAAGGGATATCTACTTTTTAATATCCTTTTCTTGTTGTTGTTGCCATTGTTGTATTTAAAGAGCTTATGTGTGAGACTAGTCAGAAATAATATTTCCCTTTTATTTTTCTTAGGTTATAGCATATATATTGGAAAGAAACGCCTGCTTATTGCCAGCCTATTTTGCAGTAACAGAGATCAGAAAACTATATCCTGAAGGAAAACTTCCACACTGGGTAAATTTTACATTTACCAACATTTTTATTTATTTTTATTTATTTATTTATTTTTAGTGGCTGGCCAGTACAGGGATCCAAACCCTTGACCTTGGTGTTATCAACACTGTGCTGTAACCAACTGAGCTAACTGGCCAGCCCCTTACTGCAACTTTTAATAGAAGTATTTATTAAAAACAGTAATTTTAATCTTATTTTTTGTATGCTTATTTTAAGAAGTGGTCACTTTTATCCTTGGATAATACGTAATTTTTTTAGCATGATGTATTTATTTCATTTCTCTGCTGTCCCATTAAGACAGTTTGCATGTCATGTGAAAAAATATAAACAGCTTCATCAGATAGCTAAGGATATGGTGGTGTGACTTGGTTTAATTCAGGGACAGAGGAACTGGTAAGTAATAGTTTGGAAAGGAGCAAAAGGGAGCTAACCTTTGAGTAGTTATCATGTGCCAGGCATTGTACTAAATCTTTACAAGTATTATCTCATTTTATGTAAATGATCACTATATTCAGGGCAATCTTGTTTTTAGTTTTGTACTTTTTTTTTTTTTTTTCTTTTTTAGTTACTTGGAAACCTAGTATCAGACTTTGTGGATACCTTCAGGCCCACAGCAAGGATAAACTCCATTTGTGGTAGGATTATAATTTAAAATATGCTAAATAGTACCTTATTTTTCGTGATCTAACTACTGAAAAAAGCTGAAGGATGGTCTCATGTGTCTTGGTGGCTTGTCATTTTAGTAATTCTCTAGAGGCTTAATAATAGCCTTCCACTTATTTTCAGGTACTTTGTGTGCTGAGTATAGGGAGGTAATAACAACTATTTGGAATGGGTCTAAGCTTCAGATAAAACCATTCTAGAAGGTATGTTTACTGATGATTAGAAAGACCTCTTAATACAGCTAGTAAAGCACATGAAATCTGAAAACAACTGGAAGTCTCAACAAACTTGTCCCTCTGTAGCCATAAGTGCACAAGAGTATCAACCTTGCTCAGCCCATTCACACCGTTGCTCTTTATTGTGTTCACTTTGTTTTCCATTTTCTCATGTTTTGTTAGATTCTCTGAACTTTCTTTAAAAAATAACCATGTGATTTGGCAATTTTTGCAGTGCCCACATATATTCCTGTTTTATTTTGAGAAATCATGGTGGCCTCAGAACTGTCTGAGAATATACACCGTTATTTATTCTGTGATCAAATACTGAGCTCTTCTGTAAGCAAGGTGCTGTTCTAGACCCTGGAAATAAAAAAAAATAGACACTAGACAGATAATTCTCAGGCTTCTAGTTTTTGTAACTGAGTGGATATTGATATCACTTAATGAATTATGGTAGTGAAGCAGGTTTGAGAAGGATGATAATGTGTTCAATTTAAGACATGTTGAGCTTGAGATGCCTGTGTGACATCCAAGTGACATATTCATTGGGCAGTTGGATGTATGAGCTTGTATTAATTAGTCTGCTTCTTCTGCTTATAACCAAGTACATGGAACTGGGTATTTTATAAAGAAAACAAAATTTATTGCTTACAGTTTTGAAGGCTGGGAAGTCCAAAGTCCAGGGAACACATCTGGTGGTGGTGACAGTGACCCAGGAGTCTCACATGGCAGAAAATGGCAGAGCAGATGGAGACTAACCTCTCATGTGCTCTTCTTTTAAAGCCCTCAGAACTATGCCCATGACCACCATTTTTAATCCATTTACTAGGTCATGGTCCTATAAGGACTTCTTCAAGGCCCCACCTTTCAATTACCATAATAGGATTTCCCATGCTCAACAGTAACAATGGGGGGGTTAAGCTTCAGTGAGGTTGGGGGTGGGGTATCATGTCTACAGCAGAGCTGATGATGGTCATAAGCTACATCTAATGCCTCTAGAGACATCCTGCATAAAATTAATCATGTTGACCCTAGACTAGAGGTCTCAAACTTTTTTTATAAAGGGCCATCTAGTAAATATTTTGAGCTTTGTGGGCTATACAATCTGTTGCAACTACTCACCTCTGCCATTGTACTGCAAAAGCAGCTGTGCTGCAATAAAACTTTACAAAAACAGGTGGCAGGCTCGATTTGGCCCATGGATTATTGTTTGCTGACCTCTTCTCTGGACACTTGGACAAAATGCACCATTTTTGAGTTTGGAAGGCCTGTACAAATTAATCTTCAACCGTCTGGACTAAAAATAATGAAAATTCCCAAACTTCAGTCTTATTAAAACATTTTTAAAATCATTTTTAAATCAGTGCCTAGTTCAGCATATATATTCCTTAAGTATTTGTGGCGTGAATGAAGGACCAGGCATTGCTGTGTTCCAATTTACTTTAAAACATTTTTGTATTACATACAGGCCGTTGCAGTCTTTTGCCAGTTGTTAATAACTCAGGTGCCATTTGTAATTCATGGAAATTGGATCCTGCAACTCTTCGTTTTCCTTTGAAAGGCCTTTTGCCATATGATAAGGTATGTTGCTAAATATAATGGAACTTTTGGTCCATCTAACAGTCTTCTAGATTATAAGATGTACAATGCTAATTTGTCTCTTCATAGTCTGAAGAAGTACATGTTTAATGAGAGATAGTTTGTGGTTTATCATGTTATTCCAGTATTTAAATATACCCTGTGGTTTGTGCTATTGTGGATGTTTATGCTTCAGTGGTCCAAATGTGATAAGGAACTTGGAGATAGAAAACTGAAATTTAAGGGCCGACCCATGACTCACTCGGGAGAGTGCGGTGCTGATAACACCAAGGCCCCGGGTTCGGATCCCATATAGGGATGGCCGGTTAGCTCACTGGCTGAGCGTGGTGCTGACAACACCAAGTCAAGGGTTAAGATCCCCTTACCGGTCATCTTTTAAAAAAAAAAGAAAACTGAAATTTAAGGGCCGACCCATGACTCACTCGGGAGAGTGCGGTGCTGATAACACCAAGGCCCCGGGTTCGGATCCCATATAGGGATGGCCGGTTAGCTCACTGGCTGAGCGTGGTGCTGACAACACCAAGTCAAGGGTTAAGATCCCCTTACCGGTCATCTTTTAAAAAAAAAAGAAAACTGAAATTTAAAATTGATTCCTTGACTAAGACCCCACATTTAAGAAGTGGTAGAGCCAGGATTTGAACTCAGCCTGATTCCAGAATCTACATTAACTCCTGTGTGATCAAGTCATTTGTGCTGTCCAAATTTGGAAATAGTGTTTATGTTTACAATTGTAACAGAGTGTTTGAAAGCTGTCTCCATTCCCCTTTGATTAGATTTCTGAGCAGAAAAATTCTTTCCTTACAGTGATGCTTAAGACTAATGTGACTATATCTGAAGTCCATTTCTAAGTTTAATTTTAAAAGGAAGAAAATTTGCTTTTTTTAAGCACTGAAGTTTTGAGGTACCCTTTAAGGGGCACCACTCTGTCAAAATTGTTGCATCAGTGAGAAACCTTGATGGCTACTTTTTGGGGGTATAGTTGCTCTTCTAACAGCTGTATCCACATTAAGTTAATTCTTGCTATAAAAACATCTACATAAAACAGGCACTCTGATTATTCTATTTTAAATGCCCCAAGGAATTTTTTAAAACTAGTACATTGAAGTGAATGCTTATGTACCCATACCCCTTTCCCAGATATTTTACTATCAAAATGAAGAAAGGGGCAGTAAACCATAAACAGTCTGGTACCTGGTGTGAATTGAGAGAGTTTACAGCCTGATGGGAATCAGTTTAAAAGAAAAAAGTTAAGAAATTTAATGCAGTAACTGCTCTAAAATTTTTACTTCTCAGTTACAATAGCATAGTCTTTTAAAGATTATCTGAAAAACATACATACATACATGTACACACATACGTAAAGTGATTTTCTTTCTGTCTATCTATGTATCTCTATACACCTAAGAGACCCTTAAAAAGATAAGCCCCAGCTAACATTATGCACATGGTACTTGAGATAAACTTTCCATTGACTGTATCAAAATGCTATTTCTCCAGCAACATAGACAGAAGTAAAAATGATGTGTTCTAGAAAGCTGTTGAATGATTCAACAACTGTCTGGTATGTATGGAAGCGTTAGAATGAACTAGAATGAAATCTTTCTAAATTAATATATTTAATAAGTTAATATTTTAAAATTAATATATTTTAAGTATGAATGAGCTATATTAACAAATGTAAATAGGCATATAACTAATTCATTTATTTCTCTAAAAGTTTATATGTTTAAGAGCCAGAAAGCTATTTTAGGAATCTTATTAGTTAAATAGGGGATTGATTGGCTTATATTCCAGACATATTGGGGCTGGCCAGTTTGCTCACTTGGTTAGAGCATAGTGCTGATAACACGCAGGTCAAGGGTTCAGATCTCCTTACTGGTCAGCCACCAAAAAAATAAATCAATAAAGTAAAGACATATTGGATAAACTTTTAGATTGTCACTTGGAAAAATGGCTGCAAACTGAATAAGATTTTTATTTAAAAACATTATTTGTTCTTGTTTTTGGCAGCTGGCTGGTACAAGGATTCGCAAACCCTTGACCTTGGTGTTATAACACCACGCTCTAACCAATTAAACTAACCAGCCAGCCCATGGAAAAGATTTTGTTTTTAAACGTCACTTTCTAGTGTTATTTATTATAAACTGAATTTGTTTATCAGAAATTGGTTTTTTGTTTGTTTGTTTTTGTTTCATTTTGGTGATTAGCTGGTAACGGGATCTGAACCCTTGAACTTGGTGTTCTCAGCACCACACTCTCCTAAGTGGGCTAATCAGACAGCCCATTTATCAGAAATTGTGTACTTAATGCCTAGAAAAACTTCTAGAAATCGAGTGTCAAGTTTTTTTTTTTTTTTTTTTTCCTTTTTGTCTTTTTTCGTGACTGGTAATGGGATCGCAACCCTCGGTGTCGCGCCCGCACCGCGCTCAACCAGTGAGCGGACCGGTCTCTATATGGGATCCGAACCCTCGGCGGGAGCGCCGCCGCGCTCCCAAGCACCGCACTCTACCGAGTGTGCCACCGGGCCAGCCCACGAGTGTCAAGTTTTAACAGAAAGGAAGCAAAGATCTTAATGATCCTTCTCTATGTCTAAGAAATGTTATCAAATAGGACAAAAATTTATATAAATTGATATTGTGAGACTCTAAAAAATGTAAACCTTTTGTGTTTTCCAGAAAGTAGAGTGGAAAGTGCACTGGGGAAAGGGATTGGAAGATCAGGTTCTAGTGTCATCTTTATTGTTACACTTGTATAACCTTGGGCAAGTCTCTTCACCTCAGTTATCAAAAAAGGGGTGGGAACAAATTTAGTGTAAGCACTAAACTCCTATGATTTTTTCCACTAGATACTGCCTACTATGTGAAGGAGACAAATGCCTTTAGAGGATTTTTTAATCCCAATTTCAAATAATTTAAATTAACGTTTATGTCAATCTTGAAGCATTCATTTTCTTTATTTTCTTTAAAGGATCTGTTTGAACCACAGACTGCTTTGTTGAGATATGTATTGGAGCAGCCTTATTCCAGGGATATGGTCTGCAATATGCTAGGTTTAAATAAGCAGGTACTGTACTGTGCTGGAAACCTAGTAAATTCTGCATAGAATCTGCACTATTCTTTTCTCTTTTCTTTGCTATAGCTAACTGAGCAAAACAGTTAAGAACTATTTGGTGATTTTTTTAAATATATGGTATATTAAACAGTGTATTATTTCAATCATTTATATATTGTTTTAAGAATGTTTAAATTAAAAAGGAGATATTTTTAAAGTTGGTTTATTTTGCATTGCTTTTTTTTCTATAAGGCCAGTTTCAAGTATACCTTTTGCCAGAGAAACCTACACATGACTTAACCATAATTTTTGATCTTTTTTGTTGTTTGGGTATCTATTTTTATAACCCTTGGTATCTTCAGCGTGGCCTCCTTGCTGATTTTTTTTTTTTCTTTTTTCCCCGTGTGCGTTTGTTTTTGATGGTTTAACATGTGGGAGGGTTTATGCTGACTCTGGGTTCCTTGAGGCTGGCCTCATAGTCACTGTTTTGTCTTTTCTTTTTTTCTTCCTTTATTTTTGTTCTGTCCTGTCTTGTCCTGCCCATCCTCCAATGCTCTAGACCTTGAACATTGCTCAGGTATGTTCACAACCTTACTGTTGTATTGTGACTAACGATACGCTGGCCGCTTTGTAGCCACTGATTCCATTTAGAGAATATGTGTATGGTCGGGGCTTGAAATTGGCAGGACCATGCTGAGACCAAGGCCACTAAAAAAATTTCTTCTTGGGATATGAGAGTTATTTTTGGTGGATTGTTTTTGTTTTTTTGGTGTTTGGTTTTTTTATATATATTCTTTTTTTTCCTTTTATCTTTTTTCTTTCTTTTTCATTAAACAAAGAGACAACACCTGCCACTCAATAAAGCCTGTCATTTTTTGATGGGTTATTTTTCCTTCCCACTCCATTTTACTATTTTTCCTACTTTAGGGCTAAAGCTAGCCTGGTGGAATTTTCAGAGATGGAAAGATTTGTGGTGGCCTTTATCTTTCCAGACTATTAAAACAAATAAATAAACAACAACAACAAAAATGCTTACATTGCTTTGCCTTAAAACAAAAACTAATTAAAAACAAAACAAAAGAGAGAACAAAGCATTTTAATAGAGATATGCTGCTTTTAAAAGTTGGAGTGGTAAACTTTATACAGGGAAGGCTTTTTTGGAAACATGGGGATTGACTAAGAAATGTCATACTCTTAGGTGACCCCACACCTACTTGACAAACACCCTTCTTTGTCAGTCTTTGCCAGAAGTGTCCTCCTCCTAGAGTGAGCTCTTCTCAGTTGAAGCTCATTTATGGCAGGAGAAAAACACTACGGCCAAACTTTATAAACCGAACTCTTATGCAGTCCCAAGTCTGTTCCAGGACTTTTCACCTTTGAGATTTTAAGGAAAATAGTGGTTCTAATCATTTTTGATAAAAATTTTTGAGCCCAACATATTAAAAGAGACCAACTTTTTGATTTTAAAAAGACGTTCTTGTCTAGGTTATATAAAATAGCGTTACTGTTTGCAATACTATAGTGAAGGTTGTGCCAGTGCTTCCATTTATAAAGCCCTATTTTTAAGGACATATAGCTTGGCCATAAAACTTGCTCAGTGTTGAAACTTTGCATGCCGAACCTCACCCTGGTAGCGGTATCTCTTTTTATTATTTTAAGTTTTTTCTTCTGAAAAATTTACCAAGTTTCCTTGTTTGGACAAGCTTTTGTACATGTGAAACTGAAACTGCTTCACTCTAGAGTATCTGACAGTTACTTCATATAATCTGTCAATTTAACATCTTAAAAACTGAATCATTAATTCTGATCAACTTTCACTTGAGTTAGAGGTAAGTATTCAGTTAACTTTGAGAAAATGCTTCATGCTATGTCTTAAAACTAATTTTTGCTGTGAACTTTAAGTCATACTTGACTCCATTTTTTTACAGTTTGGTGGATAAATGTACCCTCGGTCATTTGAGCTGCAAGTACCTTCCCCAGATATGCTTAGCTATCTTTAGTTTTTTCCTTTTGGGGAGGCAGCTCTTCTTAAACTAGAAATTGATAAAAATAATTCAGAGAAAAAGTATTTCTGATCTGATCAATAACAAGTTTCAACCTAAAAAAAGTTTATGACTAAGACATAAATCCATAAAATAAAGTTTATAATGGAAATGCTGACAGAACATTATTAGTATTGGTCCCACTGTAGTGTAAACATTGTCAAAAATTCACGATTCATCAGTAATTGTTTTCGTAGAAAACTCGGTAGTAAGGGGACTTGTAGATGGAAGATTATATGCTGAAGTAACTTGATATATTATTTTTACCTACTAGAAAGTAGAGAATAAGAACACATAGTATAATGAGCATATGATTAAAAATAACCAAGTCATCTTATTACATCTTTTATCATTACAGAACTATATCCTGCACTATACTTTCTTGTCCTTTCTCTAGCAACGCAATAATTTACTTAAAGCCTGAAACCTTTTTAAGAGCTGTCCATATCGTATTTTCCAGTAGGAATTGGGCTATTTTATCCTAAAATCAGTTGCATTCGGGTCATGAGTAGCTCAGGTCTGTAACCAGCAAGGTGGGGAGTTGGGCTTAAACTCACAGTGGAAAAATCCTGTTTTATGTGTTTACACAAAGTTTGTATTTTTTCTGCTGAATAAAAACATTACAAAACATATACATTCCTCAAGCTCTTATATGGTGGTGTATGAACTCTGCTATCATGAGATAGTGAAGTATTGGCAATCAGTTTATCTTAAATAATCTCTCAGTTTCTCTTTGAAATAACTTTTAAAGTTATTTCAAAATATCTTTGAAAGACACCATTGAAAGTATTAACTGTCATAGGGCTTCAATTATGATTGGCAGCTTTCTTGGTTAAAGCAGGGAATATGATAAATAACATTCAAAGGAATTTTTCTTCCTACCTTGTCCTGAATAGGTATTGCTTTAAAACTGATTTATAGTAATGATTTAAAATTAATTTAAATGCACCTAAGTATGATATGTTCAATTTTCACTTGCACAGTACGAGAACAGTTACATGAAAGTTAAGTGCCATTCATTATAGAATATGGGATACTAAGATGGAAAAGCATTGTATCATTTGCTGCTTGAAATAGTGATGGGAAGGAATCAGGGGCATGAATGGGGATTAATGTTAATACTTACGTTAAAATGCCTTGTTCCTGTTTTTTTAGCTTTTATCAAAGCTGAAAATATAAAATAAGATTCCAGTACAGTTTGGACTATTATGTAGAAATACAACTTTTGAAATATTGAATTTATATACCCTGATTGCTAAAACAGGTTTTAACTAAATATACATATAGACAGAATGTAAACTAACAAATTCAGCTTTGTATGACAATATTTTGAAACCTTAAATTTATGAAAGCTTTCAGAAAGCAAGATGTGAATAGCCATCAGCATAGCATCCATTGGTTTACAGAATTATATTAGCTTAGTGAGTGATAATTAGCCTTTATTCATAGATCATTAAACTGCTTTACAAATGTTCATTTTTTCCACTTTGTAAAACAATCCGCTATGAGGTAGATTCTTAATTTTAATGTACCTTTTAACAATGGAAAACTAAAGCACAACTTACTATTATTCTAACGTAGTTAGCAGCATAATATCTCAAGTTTAAAACTATTCCTTTTTTGATATTATCAACAAAGCAACCTATCTTTAAATTTGGTTTGAGAATATCCTTGGTTTTAACCAAAAACACCTGGGAAATTTATAGTTAATCCTGGTAAATGTTCTGCTACCATCGAATATCAGGACATTAAGCACCATAGAGATTCTTGACTGATTTAATTCCTAACAGAAAATTGGAGGGTAATATTGAATCATGGCATATATTGAAAGATGTATCAGCTTTATTTGTAAATTTCCTAGTTGTTCTTGCTTTGTCAACATCTTCATATTTTCAGCTTTTCTCTTTAAATCACTAACTGTATGACCATCACTACATGCCTAAAAATATATAGGTGAAAATCCAGTTTTTGAAAACAAATAATTAATATTAAAATGGCACACTCCAAAGTGACTCAGATGCTAAAACCCAATTTTATTTAGTTTGCTCTTTTTTCCTGAAGCAGATTGATGGAAGACCATCATGGATGGAGAAATAGATGACAAATTGGTTAATTTCCAAACTGGAAGGAAATTTCCATCACTAGAGAAAAAATTCCTACTGGAAATCCTGGCTTTACTTCTTTTCACAAATTTTTCTGACTCTTATATACTTTGAATGATCTCACTCTAAATTTGTGTTGTCTGACACATTTCTTAGGTTGTTGGTGGTTGGCAGAACTAGTGAATTTCAAGCCCTGTACACAGTAGTTTTGCATGCTGATTTAAGAAATAGTCTGTAGTGTTGTCTGTTGCACTTTGCTCTGCTTCGTAATGATAATTACATTTGGAGGAAAAGTACTGTAGTCTCAACTGGTGGTGTTAATATTGCTATTTGTTAACCTGTAATGTGGTTGAACTGTGATCATGGCATTGTCTTTTTGGAAAAAATATGAAACAATCATTGATGCTTACTGTTTTGGATAGATGTTTGTTTTATTTGCATGCTTTAAGAAAGTGCAGCTATATTGGAGCTTTACAATTTTGGAGCTGGCAAAGAGCATGCAAAAGAGGGGATGCTATTCATTATGTTTTGTTTATTTCCAAATTTGTCCCCATTTTGCATTTTTCCCCTAAATTTGAAGAAATCATATCCCTTTTTCATGGCAAAAGACTGACAATCATATCTAAAGTTTAGGGGGAAATCATCTACATTAGTGATTGTGTCTGCTAGAAAGGCTTCCAACTGCCTGCTACTAAGTCATATATTTATAAAAGAAATATGAAAATGGCTTAACATATTTCTTTTGGTAAACGTATATTTTTTAAATCACTTTAAAAAGCACAAATCTTTTTGCCTCTAGAAAGGGAAGTTGCATTTTCATTTTTAGTGTTTAAACTTGATTCTTTTTCTTTTAGATTTTAAAATGGTCTAATTTAAAAATTAAAGCTGCATTATGTTTGATGTCCAAGAGGGAAAAGCAAAGATTAACTTTGGGATCTTTTTTATTTTTTATTTTTTTTTGCAGTGGAAGTTTCTATTTCAGTATCAAAATCAATACCACACACTGAAAAACAGACACTGAGTAATCTGGGAGCTATTTAGGTGTACCTATGTATATAAAGTTAGTGTAAGCTTGTGGTGGTTACTTTAAAATAAATAGATTTACATACTGCTTTATTTGCTCTATCACAGTATTTGATAATTGGAAATCCAGGGTTTTAATCTTTCAAGTTAGATGGCACAATTAATACTGCTGTCCCCATATCATATGCTTTTTTAAATGTTACACTTTTTCAAAGGATGAATAACAAAATTTTCTACTGTGCAAATTTCCCTTTGTCAAATAGGAACAGTGATATCTGTAGTGCAAGTCAAAAGTTGATGAGAAGTCTATTTTATGGAAGACCTGAAAAAATAATTTTTTCATGATACTCATCCTCTATGATAATGTAACATGATGCAGCTTTAATAGATTAAATCTAACCTTAACTTCTTAAGTTCAACTTCATTCCATGCTTCTCAGCCTCTTGTTACTATTTATGCCCATTAACTGGTAACTTCTGAAACTAACCAGGAGGCTTTTGGAATACTGTATTTAATCTCTGCCCTACAGCACAAGCAGCGCTGCCCTGTGCTAGAGGACCAGTTGGTGGATCTGGTGGTTTATGCCATGGAGCGATCTGAGACCGAGGAGAAGTTTGATGATGGGGGAACAAGCCAACTCCTGTGGCAGCATCTCTCAAGTCAGCTCATTTTCTTTGTGCTTTTCCAGTTTGCAAGTTTTCCACATATGGTCCTTTCTCTTCATCAGAAGGTGTGTACTAACTTTTTTGGTCAGTTCATCTTCACCTGTTTATTAGTATATTTTAGACTGGTATGGGCATTGCCTAGTGTTTTCAGCAGTGGTGCAAGTTCTGATCCCTAATTTGTGTCCTGTTCAGTTCCTTTATGGTTTCTTAACTTTTCATTCAGTCATTTATTCAAAGTGCAAGGACCAGGGGATACAAGATGAAAAAGCACAGTAGTACTCTCAAGGAGCATCTCCCTAGAGGGGAAGATATATGTATAAACAATTTGATTATAATTCAATAGTTGTCATATGGAAGCATGTTTCCCTGCAATAGGAACGAAAGGGAATAGGACCTGTCAAAGACATCAGGAATGGCTTTGTCAAAGAGATCTTTAAGTTAACACTTGAAGGATGAATAGAAATTTGCCAAGAAGAAAAGATAAAGTATTTCCCAAGCAATAAGATCATCATTTGGAAACAGATAGGGATATGCGGGAAATGGAAAGAAAAATACAAAGGAGAAAATGTTGGTGAGATGGGGAGGGCAGGAAGGCACAGGAGAATTTTATGTGGCCATGTGTCTGTCTGTTCTAAGGAGCTTAGATTTTCTTTTGGAGGCGATGAAGGAGGGGAATGGCATCATCATATACATGTTGGAAAAATTACTGCTAATGGCCACGTGGAAGAAGATGGTAGTAGATGAAGATGGCCACATGATAGAGATGGATGGGGGCAAAACCAGAGGCAAGGAAACGAGTAAGGGAGATACTGCAGTCGTCTAGGTGAAAGATACAGAAGGCCTAAACCAGGACAGAAAAGAGGAACCAGAGACCAGGTATGCTAGGTAGGTTGAATGGGACTAGATGACTGACAGGCAACAACAGAGGGAGTAACAGAAGTTGAAGTCCAGACTTGCTTACTGATTACCACAAGGGGAGGACAGTGAATCCAAAAAAGGCAAGACAAGTAGAAGAGTACATTTGTGGGAAGAGTTAGTTTTAGTCATAAGGTTTTAGACATGTTGAATGGGAGTGAAATGTGTTACATCTATAGCGCCTCCACAACATGAATTATTTAGAGGAAGATTTTTCATAAAAGTTGTTAGAATTTTTTTAACCAACATGACACTCCTCCCCCACTCCCCCCATTGGTTTCTGTTACAATCTACAGGAAACCAGGAAAAATCTTTTATGATAATCAGTCCTTAAGGATTTTAAATTTAAAAAAAAAAAAAATTCTTTGGGTATAATAAAGTATTCTCCAAGTTTTTATGCGATATTTTTGTTAAGCTTTATCTCATATTAGACTTGATTCTCATACACACATGATCAATTTAATTATGTTCTAAAACATTGTTTTGTTGTTGTTGTTGTTTGGGCAGCTGGCCGGTACAGGGATCAAACCCTGGACCTTGCTGTTACCAGCACCATGCACTAACCAACTGAGGTAACTGGCCAGCCCCCTGGATTTTTGATATACATAGTTGTTTTGGGGAGCAGGAAAGAAACATTTATATGTTATTTATTTATATATAATTAAAATAATTTAGCAAGCTTTGCATGATGTGTCTTGAATTGAGACTAAGTAATTATTAACTTCCAAAGTTAGATGCTGACTTTCTGAGAGGAGAAACCAGAGTTTCTTCCTTTAAAAAAAAAAAACTTCCTACATCCATCTCTTTAAGTAGCTATGTATACATATGTATTTAAATATCTTTTATAGCTAGCAGGGCGAGGACTGATTAAAGGCAGAGATCATCTGATGTGGGTTCTCCTGCAATTCATTTCTGGAAGTATTCAGAAAAATGCACTAGCTGATTTTCTCCCTGTTATGAAACTCTTTGATTTGCTGTACCCAGAAAAAGAAGTAAGTTTTACTTAATAATTAACAATGTGATGAATGAATTATGTCTAATTTGTATTTAAGGATTTAAGTATGATTTTAGAGCACTGGATTTGGTTAAGTTCTTTTCCCAATTCTGTGACTGACCATGATCATGGGATGGGCATTCAGTCTCATTTGATGTTAGATTACTCATATGTAAAATGAAGAAATTGAAGTAGATTACAGTCATCTGTCAGTATACTCAGGGAATTGGCTCCAAGACCCCCCTACAAACACCAAAATCCACAGATGTTCAAGTCCCAAAGTCGGCCCTGCTGAACCCATGGATACAAAAAGTTGGCTCTCCTTGTCTGCATGTTCAGCATCCCAGGGATACTGTATTTTCATTTTATTTTATTTTATTTTTGGCAGCTAGCCGGTATGGGGATCCAAACTCTTGACCTTGGTTTTATCAACCCTGCATTGTAACCAACTGAGCTAACTGGCCAGCCCGAATACTGTATTTTCAATCTGCGGATGGTTGTTGGAATCTGCAGGTGCAGAATCCACAGATACGTAGGGCCAATTGTATTTATTGAAAAATCCTCATATAAGTGGACTGCATAGTTTAAACCCATGTTGTTCAAGGGTCAACTGTATTTCTAAAGTATATCTTAAATTACACTTGAATAACTAATACAGCAAGCTCTTTCTCTACATTCTAATTTGGCCTGCAGTTTTAAAAAGCACTAAAGCTGTTTTAATCTATATATGTCATTGAGTGGCCAAATGACAACAGTGTCTGTTAATGTTTACTTTTTTGTTTGCCAGTTGAGTCTCAGTATGTCCCCCATTGTTTTATTACATAAGGTGTTTGAGCAAAATATGATATATTTTGATGATTGCCATTTTTAAAAAACACTTTATTATGGAGAATTTTAAACATACACAAAAAGTAGAGTGAATAGAATAGTAAACCTCCACATACCCATGACCAAGAAATATTCTTGTTTCATCTTTCCCCCTTAACTTTTTTGTGAATGCAGGACAATTTTAAAGTGGACTCCAGACATCTGTATCATATTACTCATCAATATTCAATATGTTTGGTGATGGTCATTTTTTTAGATTTTTATATGTTCTTGAAAAGCACATACAGTATATGAATATGGAAATGGAATTATGAGGATCCCTCTCCCTGGAACGAGCTGTTTGGCTTCAGGATCGATTACTCCCTTACCAATGAACCTCCTGGATTCACTGACAGTTCATGCCAAAATGAGGTACGTTCTTTTTATTTATTTAGTCCCGTGTCAGAGAATGGATATCAGTATAGTATAAACTTTGATTTCATGATTGCATGTGTATTTTATGGTCAGGTGCATTTAAAAAAATAATTAGACTTATTTTGTTATAAAAATAAATATTGTTTATTATAGGAATTATAGAATATATAAATAAACCCAAAGAAAATAATTGCTATATTCCCTCCATGAGAGATAAGCATTGTAAAATTTTTTTGAATATATTCTGTCTTTTTCTATGGATAAATATATGAATTTATGTTTTGTTTTGTTTTTGACAAAAACGGGCTTATATATATACATATCTCACATTTAGTAAGATTTCATAATAATGTTTAATTTTTAAAAAATAAAAATTTTAAAATGATATTTGTTTGAGAGTGCTCTATGATAATAGGAAAAGCTTGACTAATCATCTGTGAATTTCTGTTACATTCTTGGCGAGTAAAAACATGCCAAGTGAAACATTTCGTAATAGTTGCAAAATTTTATCATTGTTAGTACTTCTGATTTTTATTATTTAATAGTCAAGAACCAGTGGGGCTAAATTAAACTAGGATGTTTTAAAAAGAGATGTACCAGAAATGGCTTACTAAAATATATACAATAATTTAATTCTTCTCTTTCATATAATACGCAAACTATTTTTTTCCTGTCAGAAATAGCTTTATTTATTTTTATTGATTATACATATTTGTGGGATACAGTGTTGAATTTCAATTTTAATACATGTATACAATGTGTGATGATCAAATCAGGGTAACTAGCATATTCATCGTTACCAAACTTAATCATTTCTTTGTGATGAGGACATTCAAGCTCCTCTCTTTTGGTCACCTGATAACATGCAGTAAATTATTGTTAATTGTGGATGCCTAACTTGACGGCACATCAAAGAACTTATTTTTCCTATCTAGCTGTTTTGTGTCCATTAACTAATCTCTTACTGTCCTCCTTTCTCCTATAATGTGCAAATTGTCATTTTTTAGTTCATTCCAGTTCCTGATATTAACAAACCCCAATCAACTCATGCCTTTGCAATGACTTGTATTTGGATTCATCTCAATAGAAAAGCTCAAAATGACAACTCCAAGCTACAAATTCCAATACCTCATTCCTTAAAGCTTCATCATGAGTAAGTTCTTTGTTGCTTGATATTTAATTTTCTTTTTTTAATTAATAGTGAACTGTATACTAATATTGATCTCAGTATTTGTGTGAAGTTTAGAAACCTCCCCACACTCACTGGAGGCAAGAGTGAATATTTAATGTGTATATCATAGCAAGAGAAACTGACCAGTACCTGTATCAGAAAACAACTAGAAGATTAACTAATCTTGCTTATATATGTAGATTTTTTTTCTTTTAATTTTTAAGAGTGATGTTTTGTTTTTATACATGGTGCTTCAAAGTTATTGATTTAATTGAAGTATATTAATTTTTATTAATGTGGAAGTTTTTCAAAATGTCTCAAGCACTTGGAAATTGAGCATGATTAGATTGAGAGGTCTTTTACTCCCTGGGCTCCCAGGATTGATTAAGTTGATCTGGCTGGAATACTCCCTTACGTCTCTTCGAAAGCTTTGTTGACTCAAAGAAGATACCCTTAGTAGGCTGTGCCTCAGTCAAGGGTGTTAGGAATAACTGAACTTCTCACATAGAACTTCTGAAAAGGACTGCCAGATCTCTTCGTAGGAGACCATGGGGGTTGTCAGACTTCATATTTCATTTGGCTTTCATTTTATGAGATGCCTCTTAACCATATTTTCATAATGATGTCTATAATAAAGGCATATTATTGTGCTTAAGAGATAGATAATAAATAGAATCCTAGTTCATGGATTTGTGAATTATTTCTTCATTCTCCGAAATTTTACAGTGCTGAGTATGTAGTACATACTTAACAAGTACTCATTAATTATTAACTAGTAATTACTTAAGTTTCTTCTGAAATGCTACCCAAACTTTTATGTGTGTTTCCACTCTGCATTTCACAGAAAAACTATAATACCTATAGGAATAAAGATAGTATTAGTCAATGGTTACATAAAATTGAACTTTTTAAAAATGCAAGTTAACTTTATGGAAATTATTTGCATTTTTTTTATTTAATGGAACTTAAATTTTTAGGTTCCTACAGCAGAGTCTGAGAAATAAAAGTTTGCAGATGAATGACTATAAGATTGCCCTGTTGTGTAATGCATACTCTACAAATTCAGAATGTTTTACATTACCCATGGGAGCTCTGGTAGAAACTATTTATGGAAATGGAATTATGAGGATCCCTCTCCCTGGAACGAGCTGTTTGGCTTCAGGATCGATTACTCCCTTACCAATGAACCTCCTGGATTCACTGACAGTTCATGCCAAAATGAGGTACGTTCTTTTTATTTATTTAGTCCCGTGTCAGAGAATGGATATCAGTATAGTATAAACTTTGATTTCATGATTGCATGTGTATTTTATGGTCAGGTGCATTTAAAAAAATAATTAGACTTATTTTGTTATAAAAATAAATATTGTTTATTATAGGAATTATAGAATATATAAATAAACCCAAAGAAAATAATTGCTATATTCCCTCCATGAGAGATAAGCATTGTAAAATTTTTTTGAATATATTCTGTCTTTTTCTATGGATAAATATATGAATTTATGTTTTGTTTTGTTTTTGACAAAAACGGGCTTATACTGAAATACTGCTTTATAATCACATTTTCCACATAATAATCAAATGCCTTTTCAGGTCCAGTGCTCAAAAACTTTTTTTTTTAATTGCTACAAAGAAGTTTTTCGTATGGCTATATATCATTATTTAGCCAGTTCCACATTGTTGGATATTAAGGTTGTTTGCAATACCTTAGTATTATAAAGATGGCTATGCAGACTGTCTAATGGCTGTTTTCGAACCTATCCATCATTAAATAATTTGCTGGAAGTAGACTTGCTGAGTCCAGGGATGTGAAAACGTTAAAGCTCTTACTGTATTGATTACTTATAGGGACACTTTCAGAATTGATATTGTGGTTTCTAAAAGACAGAAAAGGCTCTGTTGGGTGTGATTCTAGAACCTCAAGTGCCCCAAGGAGCCAAGCTGAGAATGTAGATGAGTGAAGCCTGGCACCAATGATGGGAAGCCGGATGTTAGTGTACGTGGAAGCATGTGTGTGTGCAGGGGACCTAGGCTGACCAGAAACGTGTGGTGCTCACTTCATGGTGCTGCCACTTGAGCTAATTTCTAGTGTAATAATGAGGATGAGTATAGTTAGATCTTCAAACTTTTTTTTGAAAAAATGATAGGAATTCAGATTTTTATTTCTAGTTCTTCAACTTCTAAGTATCGGTTCAAACTTAAAACACTTTGTAGGCCAAAGAGAATGCTCCTCTGGGCCTCAGGTGGGGCGTCAACTGTAGAAAAGCCATGCTTTTTTTCAAATGGTAAACACTGTGATAGAATTAGACATGTGCTTCATTTGCATGTGTGACAGATTTGAGCAAAGCCATGTTAGAACCTAACATTTGGGTCTCAGCAGTGATTTATTTTGTAATTCTGTGACAAAAGTTATTTAATTTCTCAAATGTATTTAGTTACACATTTGAAAAAGAAAAATAGACTAAAATCACTTAAACATGCTCTTATGAGTTGTACCCAGAGTTTGTTTTTCCATGAGCAAAGGGATCCTGATGCATACTGAAAGCACCATAGAAACCAAAATGAGGCTCAGGTTGCACAGCACATCATTACTAAGTTTCCTGCACGACTTAAATGTATTAAATGAATCAGCTCTATTTGAGTCATCTAAGTTCAGATTTATACTGTTACCTATGAGTAGAGTAAACCCTGTGTTTATGTCAAAAATGTGGACTTTTGTTTTCTTGCCATCTTCTCCTCCTCAGCCTTATTCACAGCATTGCAACCAGGGTGATAAAACTTGCTCATGCAAAGTCCAGTGTGGCTTTGGCTCCAGCCCTAGTGGAAACTTACAGTCGTTTATTGGTCTACATGGAAATAGAGTCTTTGGGCATCAAAGGATTTATCAGTAAGTGAACAAAAGTCACTGCTGCGATGAAGCTTACATGCTAATGATGGGGACAGACAAAGTAAATAAAATATGCAATGTGACAGGTGATGTGTTTATAGAGAGAAATAAAGCCAAAAAGGGGATAGGAGATGTGAGGTTCAAAGCAGTGAGCTGCATTTTTAAGTAAAGTGGTAAGAACAGGGTAATGTCCTAGGTGCTTAGGATGCAGTGAGCAGGACAGACGTGGTACCTGTCCCCAGGCATACAGATTCTGCCCTGAGGCAGTAGTGCTGTCCTCCGGTGGGTATTAAGTCTGACTGGCAATAGGGAAGGAATTTTCCTACATTGCAGAGGATATGTCATAATTCAGTTATTATACAGTTCTAAATAATAGACAGTTTCTAATATGGAAATGTTTTTCTGATTCATGGTAATTCGAACTTTTTACTGTACAATATAATTTTAATTTTAACCACAGTAACTCTTCTTCCGAGATAATTAGGAGTTGAATAAAACTTTCTTGGGAGGGAAGAAGGAACAAGGGTGAGTGTGATACAATTTTTTGTATTAAAAAGTAAACTTCATACTTCAAAAATTTGGGAACACTAACTTTCCAAAAATAATTTAAAAGATAAGTGAGAAGTGAGGAAGATTAGAATAATTTTTTTGTATCTTATCTCATTTTATTTTTCCAAATGAACTTGAGTACCATTTGTCAAATTCCAGGGGAAAAAAGCAAACTTGGTATTAAAATTAGGATCTGGATTTTTTTCTTACTATTAAAGTATGAAAAAGAAAATATGGAGAATATATGTATGTATTTATGAGTGTGTGTGTGCACGTGTGCACGTATGTCTATATCTTCACAATCAAATCTTTACATACATTTTACTCAATGTGACTCTCTTCAAATATCTTTTAATGCATAACTTTTAATAACTGGTTCCTTTAATTATCTTGTTCCTCCAGGTCAGCTTTTGCCAACTGTTTTTAAGTCTCACGCATGGGGGATCTTACACACACTCCTCGAGATGTTCAGCTACCGGATGCACCACATTCAGCCTCATTACAGAGTCCAGCTCCTGAGTCATCTTCACACTTTGGCTGCAGTCGCACAAACAAACCAGAACCAGCTGCATCTTTGGTGAGTTCATTCAAGACCTTCTTTCCTTAAGGTTTGCTGGGAACTTTGGTGAAGATGGGGAACTTCATCTTTTACCTTATAATTTTTTGTATTTATTTGTCATAAAACTCCTCTGCTTCTTAAGTATTTTATTTCCAATAGAGGAATGGAATCCAGTTTTTAAAATAGAAACTGATTAAGATAATCCTTGCTTTAGGATCTTTGGACTGAGAATTAGTGTTTCCAAGGCCTTTATTATTTTCTAATTTAGCCTATTAGAATGCTGGGTTTAAATATACTTCAGATTATGGTTAAAGTATCACATCATTTTGACTGATTTTGCTTTAAGTGAAAATACATTTCAGGTAGAAAAATTTAATTTTTGAAATCCAGGTGTAATTTTTTAGTCTGACGGGCTACAAGCTATCTTTTTCAAACATGTGAAAATGTCAGATGGTTTTCACTATGAAATTTGGCACCTTGGGTTTTCTAAACAAATTAAGCAAAGCTCATTCTCACACAAAAGAGGAGTTTTTTTAAATCAATGAAGAAAAATTCATAGTTTGCATGTTTTTCCATTGTAATTAACCTAGAATTAGATTTAATTCCATAATTCTAAAATTTTATATGTAACTTTTTTACGTTTCTTTTGTTCTCCCACCTTTTAGTGTTGAGAGCACTGCACTCAGGCTTATAACAGCATTAGGTAGCTCGGAGGTGCAGCCGCAGTTTACACGCTTTCTTAGTGATCCCAAAACAGTGCTGTCAGCAGAATCTGAAGAACTAAACCGCGCCTTGATATTGACCTTAGCTAGAGCAACTCATGTAACAGGTACAGTGAGTATGCAACCAACAAACTATAAAAACAGATGAATTAAAATGTGCTGTGATTTAACTGATTACTATGAGGATAACACACTAAAAGATACTTTTCATTTGTTCAAGAAAAGCCAGTTGTTGCTTTGTTGTCTTCACTATTTCAGTCATTAAGGGAAGCTCTGTTAATGTACTATCATTCTAACTGGGTTGAGCATCAGTTTTCAGCCATCTGACATAATTTTAAACAATGTTTGTTAAGTTTTTTGGTCTCAGGACTACTTTACACTCTTAAAATAAATTGAAATTCCCAAAGAGTTTCTCTTTATGTGTGTTATATCTATGGATATTTAATCTATTAGATATTGAAATAGAGAAATTTTAAAAATTATTCATTTAAAAATAACAATAATACAATTATTACATGTTAACATAAGTAACGTTTTTATGAAAAAAGTGTATTTTCTAAAACAAAACTTTAAAGAAAAGACGTGCCATTTTTTGACATTTTTTCATCTCTCTTTAATGTCTGATATAAAGGAAGATAGCTGGATTCTCATACCTGCTTATACATTTAATCTGTTGCAATATATTAATGTTATTTTAGTTGAGATAAGTGAAGAAAATATGACCTCACACAGATAAGAGCTTGGAAAAGAGAGTAGTATTTTAACAGCCTTTTCAAATAATTGTGAATATTCTTTGATATCACACCAAAATTGGTTAAGTGGTAGTTCCTTAAAGGGTAGCTGCAATGTGGAGTCCAAAACCCTATCAGTGAACTTCTTATACTTTGTTGCAATATAATCCACTCATCTATTATGTGCATTTAATGGATTTTTAAATCCATGTGCATTTTATAACTTTATGAATTGGTCATTTGGAAAACACTGGGTCACTGAGTTATGTAGATTTAGCAAATATTGACACATTTCATTATATAATATCAGAAAATTACACTTATTAATAACACTATAAATTTTATTAGAAATGTCTTTTAAGTTTTGGAAAGCTATCATGCTCATGGTGGTGGATACAAGTTTTCCAAAATTCCAATTTTCACTTTAAAGATCAAATTGTATTATTGGTGAAAGATACTGTCATTTGTTTTCCTTGAAGGGACAGGCTTGCTTTATTAATTTAAAAAAAAAAAAAAAGTCTGTAAAATGCCTAAATCTGAATAACTATAGTTTCCTATCAGATATTCTTTCAAGTAAAATTGAAATTCCATGGGGGGAAAGGAAAGTAGCTAATTTAACTCAGCACTCAAATAATTGCACAAGTGCTTGTCCTCAAGACACCCATCCTACTTTGGAACTCTTTGTGTATGCTCTCATATTGTCACACAGAATATTAAAAATAGGTGCATTCAAGGATTGAGAATAAATAATTTTTACTGCTTCATCAACAATATCGTTAAATGAAACAGGCACTTTTTTTTTTCACTGAGAGCGTGTGGTAAAGAGTATAATGGCTATTAGTATAGTCTGGTGCCGCTATTTGATTTGTGCCGAAGGCCAACAGCAGTTTTACCACCATTGCTTTTGCACCTTAAGTGCACATATCAGCACAGTAAAAAAGCCAATGATTATTATTGGTATTATTATTTAAATAGCTTTGACCTCATTGAATACTTGAAAGGATATTGGGGAACCTCAGAAGTCTGCAGACCACACTTTGAGAACTGTTCTTTTGAAGAAATAGTTATTGAATTTAGCAACCTCAAATACATTTATGAAAACTATATTATTTTACAGAAATACACCTCTTTAATTTAGAGATTTATTTTTATAGTGTGTAATTGTTTCAATCACCAGAAAAGACATCTACTTTCTTAATTCTGTTTTCTTGGCTCAATAAAGTACTCCTTAATCATTGGCAGAGTGAACTAACGAACAATAGTGCTGGGCCTGTACCACTGTTGTATCATTGGTACTCTGTAACCTAAAAAAAAAAAGAGATTTCAGATGTTCTTTGTCATCTTTTCACTAATTGTGCTTATATTTACTAATGTGATAATGCAAACCACTCAAACTAAGAAAATTTAGGTCCTAGGCTGCATACAACTAGTTAAGCAATGAATGCACTGCAGTGAAATTCCATGAGTGCACAAAAGCTTTGTGGCTTTATAATATGTTTTTGAGTTGTAAATATGATCATTTATATCTGGATTACACCTATTTGTTTATGTTTAGATTTTTTTACAGGCTCTGATTCAATTCAGGGAACTTGGTGTAAAGACATACTTCAGACCATCATGAGTTTTACACCTCATAATTGGGCTTCACACACCCTCAGCTGTTTTCCAGGCCCACTACAGGTAATCTGGTCTTGAATTACATGTTGAATACATATGAAGTCCTTCTTCCCATTTACAGTGTTAATCTACAGTTAGTCTTGGTGACATTGGAAGAAAATTAGTTTTTATTTCTTAAAAAAAAATTTGCTTTTATTTCCAAAATCTCTTGAGTTGTTCCCTGTTCCATTCTAGGACTTGATGTGTTTCTGAAAATTTAATTATTATGGTTTTATCTTAATAGTTAAAAGTTTTAGGATCTTATGGGAATTAACACATTACCTGAAAAATTTTTTTCTCTCTCATGGAACTGAAATGGGAAGAGATATAATTTAATGAAGCTTCGCAGAGTATACATATGCTACACTTAGGTGAATTTTTTTTAAAAAAATATCACACAGGAAAACTATAAACCTGGCTTTTAGAATCTGAAGAAAGTCAAACCTCACCTGTCTTCTACTTTTCAGAGAAAATTTAAGACTTGATGAAACATCTGTTTTTCATAACTTTTAGGAGGGCTAAAGCAGAAGTTCTCAAACTTGTCAGAATCACCTGGAGGGTTTGCAAAGCTAGTTATTGCAGGGCCCCAGACACAGAGCTGCTAATTCAGTAGATCTGGGATAGGACCTGAGAATTTGCATTTCTTGCAAGACCCAGGTCATGCTGATATTGCTGGTCTGGGAACCACACTCTGAAAACCACTGGGCAGATTAACGGACTTTTCTTTATTTATTTAATTAATTTTATTTTTTGGTGGCTGGCCCGAACAGGAATCAACCCTGGACTTTGTTGTTATCAGCACCATGGTCCAACTAACTGAGCTAAACGGCCAGCCCTAGTGGATTTTCCTTAAGAGACACCATGTAAAATATGTAACCAAGGGGTAGATACTTTTTTCTAAAATTAGCAGAAGTGTCAACTGATGATTGAAGCTTTGAATTCAGGCTTGCTTGGAATTTCTATTTAGGAAATCTAAGAAAAGGAATCTTAGAGATAATCTAGTCAAGCCTATACAGAAATTCAGGCCTTAATTACTGAGTTGCTCAAGATCACTTACAGATTATTAAATCAGAGTCAAATCTTGGACTTGTTTCTTAACTCCATATCCAGTGCTCGTTTTACTATAACCAATAAAATAAACTTCTGATCTTCCTTTTAGGCATTCTTCAAACAAAATAATGTACCTCAAGAAAGTCGTTTTAATCTGAAAAAAAACGTGGAGGAGGAGTATAGGAAGTGGAAGTCCATGACAAACGAAAATGAGATCATTACCCACTTCTCTACACAGGGCTCCTCTCCTCTCTTCCTTTGCCTTCTCTGGAAAATGCTCTTGGACACAGATCATATTAATCAGATTGGCTATAGGTAAGCCAAAAACCTAGATTTACATTCCCTTTGGCAAACCATTATATCCATACAGCAATAGAGTTTATTTCTTACTATGTGCCTTGCAGAGTATTGGAGAGAATTGGAGCCAGGGCCTTGGTAGCCCATGTAAGAACATTTGCAGATTTCCTGGTGTATGAGTTCTCTACATCAGCTGGGGGTCAGCAACTCAATAAATGCATTGAAATTCTTAATGACATGGTATGGAAGTACAACATTGTTACATTGGACAGATTAATTCTTTGCCTGGTAAGAAGAGATAAGTTTCTAAGCTTTCTTTTTCTCTTTTGGGTCAAGGTGTGTAACTGATAGATCTTGTGCTGATCTACTCTATATTGCTTCAAAGGACTTAATAGATTTATACCGTAATTGAGCACTGCTATCACTTCCCTAAGAAGCTAGAGATTTCCCAGTTCTTTATTCATCCATTCAATAAGTATGTATTGAATATCTACTATGTTCTATACACAGAAGGTACAGAAGTAAATAAAACAGATATGGTTCTGGACTCATGGTGCTCTAAAAATACAAGCAGTTAGACCCTGAGTTGATTCACAAAGGCTCTCAGATGAGGCAAGAAGTAGTTAAAAGACACTGCATTTCTTTACCGACTGCTAATATAACCATTTCTGTATACTTTGGTAGCCATGATCATAACTGAATGTTTCTCATAGCCACCCAACATTCCCCAAATATTTTTTTCTCCTGACTTTGATGTCTATTTCAGGCAAAATTTTAAGAAAAGACATTGAACCAGACTGGAAAATGCTGCATTTTTTAAAATTCTGGGGGTTGGTGTTATTTGTGGTGGCTTAGTTCCTTAACATTTAATCTCTTAGCTGTGGAGCATAGATAAACGGTAGTTACAATATAGTTGGAGAAATAAGGTAAGTCTATGAATCAATAAAATAAAAGTATAAGATAGAAGTGTAGGAAAATATTGCCAGGAAACAATGAGAGATCACATATAACTAGATGATGGATCGTGAAGGAAAGATTAAATGTCAAGAAATAAAAGATGGACATTCAGGTGGAAGGAATGGTGAACCAAAATTAGGCAAGAAAAAGATATGTTTGGGGAATGCTGAATAGTTGGTTTGGGATAGTCTAGACATCTAAGGAAATTCTAATAATAGTAAGATTTTACTGTATTGAAATTTAGACTATCAAGTGGCAGAGCCATGCTTTTGCATGAGTTGGGCATTTTCATATAATTTTTCTGTTGTTCTCCAAAGGCCATGCGTAGTCATGAAGGAAATGAAGCCCAGGTTTGTTATTTCATAATTCAATTGCTGTTGCTCAAACCAAATGATTTTAGAAATCGAGTAAGTGACTTTGTGAAAGAAAATTCCCCAGAGCACTGGCTACAGAACGACTGGCACACCAAGCATATGAACTATCACAAGGTACTAACTGTAATTAGCACTTCAGATAACCCTTTTAAAGCCGTACTTTGGTACTTAGTTAATTGATTAGGCTGTTTTCTCTATGGTTCTACTCTTTTCTCTCTGGTCTGTATAGAAGTAAATTAGCTCTCTCAACTTCCTCAAAATTCTAGAGTTTCTCTAATGTTCAGAATAAATTGAAACTGCAGTTTTATCAGACATGGGTATTTACAATATAAAAAGAAATAAGTATAATAAAGTATAATTTAAAATGTTTTCTTATAAAAAGTAAACATCTAAACAATATTAAGTTTATTTAGCTCTTTTAAAAAAGTAAAAAAAGATGCCCTAAACATTTATCATCTTCTCATTTCCACAGAAATATCCAGAGAAGCTGTATTTTGAGGGCCTGGCAGAACAGGTTGATCCTCCCATACAGATCCAGTCCCCCTATCTGCCCATCTATTTTGGAAATGTGTGTCTCCGATTCCTTCCAGTATTTGATATAGTAATCCACAGATTTTTAGAGTTGCTTCCAGTATCCAAATCACTGGAGACTCTACTGGATCACTTAGGAGGCTTATATAAATTTCATGGTGAGCTTTTTCTAATTTTAGTTCCATCTAATACCTCTAAAAACAAAAGTAGTTGGGCATGACCATGTGGTAATAGTGGTTCTAAAGGTTTTATTTTAATTATTTAAAAATAAAAGTGTTTTGAGGATAAGGCAGTGAGATGATGCCATGAAGCATAAAATATATGACATAAATATGAATAAAAGTAGAGTTCAGAACAGAGTGATGTTACTGTAAACTAAATGGATGTCACAGGCTTCTTAAATTGGTAGGATTTGAACTATGGTGCATATGATTTATATAAGCAGAAGGGAAAAAAGAGCATACTAGGTAGAAGAGATCATTTGGGACAAGGCATATGTGAAGAAAAATTGCCTCATTGGGCCAAATTGAGAATTCTTACCAGGGAAGTCTAGAAATAAGGCTGGAAAGAGAGATAACATCTATCTGTAAATCACCTTGAATGCCAGGCTGATAAGTTTTGATTTTTCAACCTGCAGATAATAGTCAACTGGATGTTATTGAGTAAGACCATGGCATGGAAAGCATTATTTTAGAAAAGATAAAACCAGCTGTAGTTGTCAACATGTCTTAGAAGGAGGAAGCCATTTCAAAGACATGTCAGAAAGCTCAGATGTATAATTAGTATCTAAACAAGGATGATGGCATTGAAAATTATAAGGGACAAATGGTCAAGGAGGAAGGAGTATGACTTGATTGGGTGGTGATGGAGAGAATATTGAAGGAAAGAAAACTCTGAAGTTGTAAGCATAGTAACTGGAGAGTGGTAGAGTCGGTGATAGAAGTGTGAAGGCCCTAGGGGCTGGCCTGGTGGCGCACTGCTAGAGTGCGCCGCTTGGGAGCGTGGCGGCGCTCCTGCCGAGGGTTCAGATCCCACATACAGACCGGCCGCTCACTGGCTGAGCGAGGTGCGGGTGCGACACCAAGGGTTGCGATCCCGTTGCCGGTCCCGGTCAGGTACGGGCGCGACACTGAGGGTTGCGATCCGTTGCCGGTCACGAAAAAAAGACAAAAAGGAAAAAAAAAAAAGAAGCGTGAAGGCCCTAGAGCAGCCACTATAGGGAAAAAGTGTATTTGTCTGGTGGGCAGTTCTTAGTCTTTACTCTAAAATATCTTCCTCCAAAGCAGAAGTATGAATTGTGTATTGACACTGTAGAATAGGTATGAAGTTCAAGAGAACATTCCTTTAAAAACATTTTTTGGGGATTAGGTAATAGATACACGTGGCATAGAGAAGAATTTACAGTAAAAAGTAATTAGTCCCATCCATATCCTCCAGCTAGCCAGTTTCATTCTCTGTAGTCAACCACTTTTAATAATTTCTTATATATCATCCTGTAGATATCCTGCATTTTTTTCAAACACAGAGTGTAATAAACACATTGTTGTGTACCTTGCTTTTTCCACTTTTATCGTGAATTAGGATTGATAATTTGTATCATAAAGAGCTGCCTCATACATGCCATAATTTACTTTACCAGTACCCTGTTTTTGAGCATTTAGGCTTTTTCAAATCTTTGGCTTATATAAACAATGCTGCAGTGACATTTCTTGCTATATGACATTTTTGCAGTATAAATTTCCAGAAGTAGAATTGCTAGCTCAGAGTATGAACATTCTTAAATACAAATTGTATTATTAGAAGGTTTCTGCCTGTCCTAAAATTAAAACATTCGTTGTAATACATTAAACTTTCAAAAGGAGAGAACAAACCTGAGGTTACCAGAGGTGGGAAAGGGGGAGGGGGAAGGAAGTTAGCAAGAAATTGGTAGAGGCCACAAAAAAATGTTTATATTGTATAATGTTGAATATATTAATTATCCTGATTTGAGCATCACATATTGCACACAAGTATTGACAGTCAACACAGTACACCACAGATATGTACAATCAGTTATGTTTCAATAAAAAAAATAAAATTCATTGTATACAATTGCTCAGCATGTAAAATAGTTTCATAATCTTCTGAGCTGTTTTTTGGTAATCTTAAAACCAGAGGATTAGTTTTTCACAGTTATGGGTAACCAGATAAACATCGTGGTGATCTGTTTTCTTCCTGGCAGATCGTCCAGTCACTTATCTGTATAATACTCTGCACTATTATGAAATGCACCTGAGAGAGCGCGCATATCTCAAACGAAAGCTTGTCCATGCGATCATTGGCTCACTCAAGGATAATCGACCGCAGGGCTGGTGTCTAAGTGACACTTACCTGAAGTGCGCTATGAATGCACGGGAGGACAATGTTTGGGTCCCAGATGACTCCTACTATTGCAGATTGATTGGCAGACTAGTAGATAATATCCTTTTTATTATGATTTTTGAGAAATAACAGTATCTTGATTTATGAGAACATATTTTTTCTTTTCAAGGTAATGTTTGTATATATCCCAATTCTTTGATTTTTTTAAAGATAATTTTTATTGTTACCTCTTAAAACAGCAGCATCATGCCAGAGAGGCTGAAATTCTCTCCATTAAAATTTATGTTTGAAAACAGACTTTATGGGGGCCGGCCCGGTGGTGCACTGGAGAGTGCGCCGCCTGGGAGCGTGGCGGCGCTCCCACCGAGGGTTCGGATCCCATGTGGAGACCGGTTCCCGCTCACTGGCTGAGCGTGGTGCGGGCACAACACCGAGGGTTGCGATCCCGTTGCCGGTCCCCGGTACGGGCGCAAGCGCAACACCGAGGGTTGAGATCCCGTTACCGGTCAGTAAAAAAGACAAAAAAGGAAAAAAAAAAAAAAGAAAGAAAACAGACTTTATGGAGATCAAACAGTTGCTATCAATACATTTCAGTCATGTCAAACTTACTTGTATTTGATATTTTTGCCTCTTAATCTCTCTGATTGTATATAAATCACCTCTTGAAAGCTCCTAATCAGATAAATTGGTAGTCAAATGAGATGCTTACATGTGAAACGTTTTGAAAACTATAAAGCACTATACAAATGTGAGCCATCAATTTTAAAATAATCAAATGTTATTGCTTTAATTATCTGCACCAATGGCTGGCAAATCTCCTGGTCCTTTCCCAAACTGTGACTGGAGATTTAATGAGTTTCCCAATCCAGCTGCTCACGCTCTGCACGTTACTTGTGTGGAGCTCATGGCCTTGGCAGTTTCAGGCAAAGATGTCGGGAATGCCCTTCTAAATGTTGTCCTGAAAAGGTATGTATTCTGTTTTATGCAATCTGATTTATTGTTTATTTGTAAAGAGAATAGCATCTTATTTTAAACTATTAGACAAACCTGTTGCTCCAAGGCCAGTGCACATTGGATGGTAACTGTCTTCTGGTTCCAGATCTTGTCTTTGTGATTTAGGTGTAATGGAATGAGCCCTGGACAGGGTCAGAAGACCTGGGTTTGTTTGTACTTCCACTCCTTACTGGCTGTTTGACATTTAATTTAGGAGTAATGTTAACTTGTCACTAAAAATAGTCTTTCAATTCTCTTAAAGATCAGCATAAAGTAGGGGATAATGATTGAGGAAGAAGTGTAAATAAGGGGAAATAGTATTCTCAGCCCAGCAACTATTGCTAAGGGATACAGCAATAACAAAAGCCTTACTGAGTTTTTGTATGTATTATATTTTTATTTAAAGAAAACTCATTGTAGTTTTACTGGTATAGATCAATTGTCAGTCCTCTGAATTACCTGTGTTCTCAAAATAAGATCCATTGTCAACCATATAAAACGTTTTTTATAATTTCACATTTGTATTCTTTTTTGCCCACTTGCAGTCAGCCTTTAGTGCCAAGAGAGAACATTACAGCATGGATGAATGCAATTGGTTTGATCATCACTGCCCTACCAGTGAGTTAATAATTGTAATACGTAGTTAATGGTGATATACAGCTAGCTGTTCCTGTCAGCCAAAAGGAAAAGATGAATATAGGATGCTTTTGTATAAGGACATCATGCAAATTAATGAAATGTTTCATTTTTGTAAAGTCTTTCATATTCTTACTGCTTAAAAAATCTACAATGAGGGCCGGCCCGGTGGCGCACTGCGCTAGTGCGCCGCTTGGGAAGCGCGGAGGTGCTCCCGCTGAGGGTTTGGATCCCACATACAGACCGGTTCCCGCTCACTGGCTGAGCGAGGCGTGGGGGCAACACCGAGGGTTGCGATCCCGTTGCCGGTCCCGGTCCGGTACGGGGGCGACATTGAGGGTTGCGATCCGTTGCCGGACATGGAAAAAGACCAAAAAAAAAAAAAAAAATCTACAATGATTATATTTTTGCCTTTCTGCATCACATCTGAATATATCTACCTGACTTACAGGTCTCTGCAAGGTACCACCTTGCCTATCCAACCTTAGTTTTTACATCATAATCTGATCTACTTTTGGCCCCTTAAAATGTTGTATTTCAAGAGCCTTTGCTCATGCAAATAATGATGCTTATTAAGACATGTTTTAGGTACTTCTGGTATGCTGGTGAATGAGACATTATGCCAGAACTCTTCTTCCTTCTGTCAGCTTCTCTAAAGTCTGCTCTTTCTTTCTTCTTCCTTTTGTCAGCTTTACTAAAGCCTGCTCCTTCCTCAGTGAAGCCTTCCCTGACTTTTCCAGCTCACGTGACATTTACCTTCTCTGATTTCCACAAGTGTCCAGTCAGCGCTACATGGTTTTCTGTTGTGATATCTTTGATTAATGTTGTCTAACCCAGTGCTCTCCAGACTTGTTTGATTGTATACCTCTATGAATCATTTTTTTATTACACCCCTCCAAAATGTATATATTTATTTCTGAATTATCTATGTTTACCAGTGTTGTCTGGATAGTAACTATTGGTAAAGTCAGCTTACTGCATGGTAAATATCAGATACTAAATGAGCTGGACAGACACGTATATGGAGCCCTCTAACTTACAGACACTTCTCTCCTAGTTGTTACTGACTTGATTTAACCAGTTACAAAGCCACCCAACTGTATTTCAAAATCTGCATTGTGCAGACACAAGCTGAATAAGTAAAAAACTTTAAAGAATGAGTGCTATTATTTTTGGCTTTGGGGTCAAAGTTGTATTTTTTACCAAGCTTTCCTCTGGTTTTAAAGGAGCCATATTGGATTGTGCTTCATGATCGAATTGTGAGTGTTATCAGCAGTCCCAGCTTGACATCTGAAACAGAATGGGTTGGCTATCCATTCCGCCTCTTTGATTTCACTGCTTGTCATCAGTCTTACTCTGAGATGAGCTGTAGCTATACGTTAGCTCTAGCACATGCCGTGTGGCACCATTCTAGCATTGGGCAACTTTCTCTCATTCCAAAGTAAGTATTATTTCTCAAAGAAATTTGACTTTTTTCATTTTTTTAAAAATCTCATTTACAAATGCGATATATGTCTTACTCATTGAAAGTACTGGCAAAGTAAGAGTGTTTAAATTAAGTAAAGTTTCTGGTTAATCAGAAAGCCAAATCCTTTATTTCAGAATTGTTTGAAAAAAATTGATTTGTATGTGCAAGTAATAATCTGTTATCTAGTTTTCCATTAACAGTTTCAGGAGGCTTAGTCAAATGCATGCTTTTTCCAAAATATATCACAAAAATTGCCTTTTGAGCTTAATAACTGATATTAGCCTATTTTCTGATTTTTTTTTCTCGACCATAAATTTAGTATTAATTGGATTCAAACTTCTCAAAAATGGCATTTATATTAGACTAATTACTCTCTTTTTATTCCAGATAATTCACCTTCTGTCATTTAGTAGTTTTGCTGTTAAGAATAACTCCTAAGTCTGAAGTATTTATTTCAGTAATCAAATGAAAGAGTCAGTGAGAGATGTGATGAGATTCATTAGAAATGTTATTGTTAAAACAATTTAAGGAAAACTTTGAAAAAATTATTACAAATTTGTAAATACTTGTAATAGTTTTGTAAATACTGTATTAATAAAATTCAAACAATTCAACTGACTTCAAGTCACAAGAGATTTTTATTTTTATCTTCAAATTTTAGGTTTCTTACTGAAGTACTTCTTCCCATAGTGAAGACTGAATTCCAGTTGCTTTACGTATACCATCTTGTGGGACCATTTTTACAAAGATTTCAGCAGGAGAGAACTCGATGTATGATAGAGGTAAAATATACTCCGGGTTTTCTTGATAAGATTAAGTTCTGAAGGATCTATTTAGGTTTCCTTACCAGTGTTTTGCAAACTGCAGGTCACAACCATTAGTAGTGAAATCAGTTTAGGTAGGATCTAAGAGCAATTTTAGAGGACTTAGTGTGCCTATGATGAGTTTGGAATGGGATGTGTTGAATTGGAAGTAGGAGAGGAAATATCCATCATGAAGGTTGAGAAGTTAAGGATAGAGAATTGCATTTGAGAACTTACAGTGCAGAGGAATTAATAAAAATCATCAATGAAGTCAGTTACTTCTGACAAGATGTAGAGAGAAAGAAATTGAGCCAAACAGAAAACCTCAACAGCATGAACTATCAAATGGAACTAAGAAGGTACAATCCAAAAGATACCCAAGAGCTCAGTTATCCGAAATTGAAATATGGAGATATGATGTCTAAAAAGGGGATTGTCTCTCAGGGGGCATTTTGTAGCACTATGGATTCCATTGTAAATGCAAGCTGTATCATCTCCCATGTGTACTGAGGTATGTATGATCTGTTACAGTTCCTACAACAAACATGTTATCCCCCAGTGCAATGTTGCAATGGATTCCAGCTGCGTCACGCTGAATTATCTAACCACTTTCGACCACTTAAATAATTTTACATTATTTGTTCAATAGATTGGTGTAGCATTTTATGACATGCTACTGAATGTAGACCAGTGTAGCGCCCATTTAAATTACATGGATCCCATCTGTGACTTCCTATATCATATGAAGTATATGTTTACTGGTGACAGCGTAAAAGAACAAGTAAGTTAAATTTATTTAATTATTTTTTAATGATGTTTAGGAAATTTGAACATGTACAGATAGACTGTTTTTTTGTTTGGGAGAATATTTATGTCTTTGTAAACTTACTTTTAAGGGAAAAGAGTTGATATTAGACCTTTTTAGACAACAGGGCATATTATTCTAGATACAGTATTAAAGTAAATACATGTTATAATTTCTCACACTTTCCCTCCTTGATATTTGCAACAGAACATCTGAAAAAGGCCTAAGGGGTTAATTAATAGTAATCATTAGGGAGAAACAGTGTGGTTTGGCTGCTGAAAAGACCAGAGAGGTGTTGTGTTAAAAGTCAAGGAAGTCCTTTTCCCCACACTAATTATTGTACACTGTGGGGACATTGGATGAATTGTGGCCTGACTAGAAGACTGAGCTCAGGATTCTCGACTACTCCTGACTGAAGACTAACTCATGAAGAGTCTTTGAAGAATATGGGGATGCCTAACCTGAAGAGAAAAGTCCTAGGGAATTGTTCATGTCCTCCCTATTTGGAGGGTTTCCATTTGGAATAGGTATTAGATTTATTCTGCATCACTTTGAAGGGCATATGAACTCTGGTGAAATTAAAGGGAGATACACTCTGACTCAGCATATGAAGGGGCACTTCCTGATAGAGGTATCTGAAAGTAGAAAAAAACCTCCTTAAATTATAATGGAGTTTCCTATGTGTAGGAAACAGAATCTGGGCTATTTTAGAGAAGTGGAGGTAGGACAGATAGGTGAGGTTAAGTTTGTCTCCCCCTTCCCAATACATACTTTAATGTTATTCTTTCTATAATGGAAAGGAAGTTTAAATTGCTCTATAACCATCTGAATCTTAGTCTACTGGGTTCTTTGTTTGGAGCTGGGGTTGGGATGATGTTGACTCCTTTACGCCTCAGCAGGAATGTCAGATAAAGTTGATGTGTTCTCGCTCATGCAAGAAAGAAGGAATTGTATTTGCTTCTGTTAAAACACAGAACATGTAAAGAAACTTCTCATCCACCCCACTGCATTCCCTAGTTTATTGTCTCAGTATATGTGTAAATCCTTCTTCAAAGGTGGGAAGTTGAAGTTCTCTAGTTAAAGTGTTTTTAATGTCTTTTCATTTCTTAGGTAGAGAAGATTATCTGTAATTTAAAACCAGCTTTAAAACTTCGTCTTCGATTCATCACACACATTAGCAAGATGGAACCAGCTGCAGTGCCTCCACAAGCCATAAACAGTGGGTCTCCAGCCCCGCAGTCTAATCAGGTGCCAGTGTCCTTACCAGTAACTCAGTGAAGTCAGAGTGTACTGTGGAGAAAATGGAAATATACCCATCTTTGAAAGTGGACTCATCTATTAAATCTGAACATGATCATGCTACAGTGATGTAGTAAAAGCAGCAGTGATGTTCAGATTGTTTTATTTTGATTCAAGTGGTGAATCTGTTGACACCTTATAACTCCCTATCTATGTTTTTGTCTTTAGGAGATCAAGTAAGCTACATGTCGTTCATATTTATAACAATTTATTAGAGCTACCTAGGAACATAGAGGTATCTGTGATCAAATGACTTTTACTAGGCACTCTCTATCTTTCCTAGTCTAGCCTTTGTTTTTGTTTTTATTTTTTATTATTAGTGGCATGTGCAGTCTTCAAATACATTATTTTAAAGGCAGCAAGTATATAAAACAGTTATTACAAATCCTTTTATACATAAATCTCCTTTGGTATAGCTTCAGGATAATAGAGATTTTTTTTTTTTTTTTTTTTAAAGATGACCGGTAAGGGGATCTTAAACCTTGACTTGGTGTTGTCAGCACCATGCTCACCCAGTGAGCTAACCGGCCATCCCTATTTGGGATCCGAACCCGGGGCCTTGGTGTTATCAACACCGCACTCTCCCAAGTGAGCCACGGGCCGGCCTGATAATAGAGATTTTTATTGAGTAAAGGATTGTAGAATATATTACATTGAAGGAACAAACAAGGTTTCATATTCTTTTAAGAATGGCTTGAAAACTTTACTGTAAATTTCTAAGTAAATAGTTCAGTGTTTCTGTCAAGGTAGATTGGCAGTTTTTTGCCTTTGCTGTGGACTTGAATTTACTGTATGAAATAAGTTGAAGGCCATGTAAGAAAATAACCTATTGAAAATGAGTAAACTTAAATAAAATAATGCTTAAATGGTTGATTCTCCAATCTCTGTTGTTAAAAATACATTAATTGCTCTTGCAGGTTGATACACTCACCTGGCAGATGATGTGATTCTTTAAATTTTTATAATCTTAAAATTTAAAAATATTTGTATTTTTTAATATAGTCTACCTTTCAGTTCTTTAGAGTTTATTAGATTTTGAGAGACGTATTGTTAATTTGGGGGAGAAATGACATTGTGAAAGACTTGAAAACTAATTAGTAAAGTCTGTTGAATGAATAAACTGTATGATTTCTTTAATGACTCACTTTCAATGAGCTGTGTGTCAGGCTGTGTGCCTGCTGAGTTACAGCAGGGAACTGGGCTCCTCCACAGGTTCTACACTACAGTTGGTGACTGGCATTGGCCTAGGAATTAAGAATTACTGATTTTTTAAAAAACAATGAGTTAATTTAATCACCGGTACTTCTAACTCTTATTTCTAAATACATTCCTCCTAGATCTTTATTTTCTTCATAGTTGATATTATTGTGATATCAACAATATCAATACGAATCCAGCTTAAAATTTTTATAATGGTATAAATAATTTTTCCAGACTAATAATATTTTTTTTAATTCTTCAGAAATTTAACACTAGAAATTATTTCAAGTATTATCCTTAATATACTCTCAATATATTCTTGCTGCCTTCAGGAATATTGCCTTGAGATCTAGAATGAGAATAATTGTCACACTAGTGTTATACAAATAGAAGAGAGGAAGTAAAAATCAGTATTATCACTTCCTCAGGACACACACATTCCAATTAATTTATTAAAAATTCACTTTTCTCTCTCTTGCTTAAAAAATGAGAATATGATTTTTTCCACGTAGGCTTTTAGATAATTATTACTCAGAGACATTAATAGAAGTCAGAAACTTTGAGTTTAAGATACAGCTGAGGAGGAAAAATAATGCCTTTATATTCATTACATCCTAAGAGTTTTTCTTCTTGAAAATTAATAGTAACTTTAGAGTGGCTCTGTCCAATAGGACTTTCTATAATGATGGAAATGTTCTGTACCTGTGCACCCAGTACAGCAGTAGGTATCTTCATGTGGCTGTTGAACATTTGAAATGTGGAACTGAATTTTTAATTACATTAAGCCATAATTAATTTTTTTTAATTTTTTTTTGTGTGTAAGCCTTAATTTTTTATACATTTATTTTTTATTGAAGTATAATTTATGTAAAATGCACAGATTTTAGATGTACAGTTCTATGTGTTTTGATGAATTTATACACCCAGCTAACTGCCACCCTAATTAAGATATGAAACATTTCTATTACCCCAGTAAATTTGTTTTGTTTTGTTTTGTTGCCTGGCCAGTTCTAGAATCTGAACCTGTGACCTTGTTGTTGCAAGGCCGCACTCTAAATAGATCTGTTTTGTGCCTCTTGCTGTTCAATTCTTTCTACCACACAGGCACCACTAATCTTTTTGCTACTATAGTTTTTTCTGATCTAGGAATTCATATAAGTAGAATCATACATAGGTAGTCTTTTGTGTCTTTTTTTCTTCACTTAATGTTTTTGAAGTCTGTCCATGTTGTTGCGTATATCTCTAGTTCATTCCTTAACTGCTGAAAAATATTCTCTTAAATGGGAATTATGACAAATTTTTACAGTGTGACCTTTCGTGTCTAGCTTCTCTCTCTACTTTGTACAGATGACGAGCCAAAAGAATCAGAATTGAAACTTGGAGAACAAATTCGGGATTCCAAAATAGGATAGAGGTATATATGTTAGGATCCTGGAAGCAGCCAAAATGGACTATTTTGTGGCCGGAGTGGTCTGTGAGGATCTTAAAGTTGGGGCATACAATGAGCTGGAATGAGGGTACCAGAAGATCTGTATAAACTAGGGCTTTAGGATAGGCACCCTTAGGGGATCTGGGTAGTCTGTGCATATTTCTCTGGGAAGGACTGGTCTTGACTTCATTCTCGGGTGATTGCTGTGGTTCAGCTTCTTCTTGAACAGGCTTGCGTTCTGCTTTTCTGAGTTTTGTTCTGTGGTCCTTGAACCAAACCTGCAGTACTGTTGGATATATGTTCATTTTTGAGGCCATTTCTTTCTTAAGGCTGGGGTCTGGATATGGGTTCTTATTGAACAGGAGGTTCAAATCATGCAGTTGTTTCTCAGTGACCATAGTTCGTCTCCTTTGTGAATGCTTCTCGTGCTTGCCTTTAGGAAGGTCCTGTGAGCCTGACATCTTCTCATCTAGATGTGCTCCTATGTGCGGGTCCAGTGATGGATGAGCCCAAGGCTTAATTAATTTAAGTAGCCACATGTGGCTATTGTATTAAGACAATGTATACTCCAGAGTAAGATCCATAATAATTGCTTTTATCTGAAAGTAATTTGATTAAATATTTATCTTATAAAGGCCTAGCAGTAAAAGGCAGCAGTCAGATTTAAAATTCTGGGTTACATGTAAAGGAATCAGATTGTAGTGGCTCTGTAACATAGAGCTGTTAACACACAATAAAAATCCTGTCATGCAGCCTCCTTTATTACAGAGTCCGCTTGGGTTCTTATATTTATTGGGGGAAAGAGGAAGAATTTGCTTCCCTTGTTTTGATTACAGTTTACTCTCATTTGTTTTTGTTTTTGTTTTTGTTTTCATTCGCCTCACTATATTCCAGAGCCAAGATGAATTTTTAGGATGTTTAAGGATTTTAGCTAATGAGACATACTATACTTGCAGTAAGTGGAGGATGGGACAATTGGAAGCCACAGATAATTTTAGGTGAATTCCTAATCTGCATTAGCAGATCTTGGAAACAAAATAGCAGTTTGATTTTTCTGGCTTCTGAATAGATTTTTGGGAATATCTTTTACCTCTTAAAAGGCTACCTGAATAGAAACTATACTAAAATATCAACCTATATCATGTTTGAGGCTTAGAAAAAGTAAAACATTAATGAACTTGGAGATTTCCCAAGCCTATGATAACCCATTTTACAGTGGAAAAAACCAGAGCCAGAGAGCTTAAATAGCTTCACCAAGGTCTTACAATGTTTTGGGAATGGTGACTTCACTGTGACCTTTTAAATATTTATAGTAGTTTTAAGTAAGATGTATATATGCATGTGTGGTGTGTGTGTGTGTATTGCATATATTTAGAAACATGTAGACAATAGAATCTTATGATGAAGAATTTATTATAAAAATTACATCTTTTGAACAACACGGACACATGATCTCTTTCCAGGTGGTGTAGCTTCGTCTCCTGATATTAGGAGTCTTATTCTATGTACAGGGGCTTATATAAGTGTGTTAGATTTGATGCCAGCAAATTTTTAATTGGAAATTAATGTATGCATCTTTTTCTAAGGATAAATCTTTTGTCAAAATGGGAAATATAAGCCTTTTATTTTCACAAAAATTAGAATTTTTCCAAATTTTGAATTTCACACCAAGAAGGGATTGGTAGAATTTATACTAATTGGAAGGAAAACTATAGGCTTAAGTAAATTATTAGATTTGCTAATTATGTCATTAGCTGTGAGAGTTTTATATGATGTTTTCACATTTACTTAGGTGAGTTAAGATAGTCTATGGGTTTATGATTACCCTCCCGAGCAACTCCAAAACAAGCCAGGATTATTGCTACAGATGTGTTCACTGTTCGAGTTACTTCTTCTGGTGTCTTCCCCAGAGATGGGTTCACTTCCATTATATCTAATCCTGAGAGTAATCCTATAACAACAAAGTGTAATAATGTGATTTATAAAATAGTTGACATTATAAAATGAGTACATGTTTAAATCACTTCAAAATCATTACAGACTGACTTGAAAGATTATCCAGTAATATAAAGAGGTGGTAACCAAGAAAAAACACTTTAGTTATTGCATCATGTGAAGGCATTCCAGCAGTATCATTGGGGGCTGGTTTTTAGTTCAAGGAGGTATAAGTATATATTGAGCAAGTGTACACTTGCTTCCTTTACAGGAATTGTACATACCTGTTTTGTAAATTTCTTCTGTGATGTAGAGACCTTCTCGGTAAGACAGACCTCCTACAACTGGTGTGCCAGTAGCTGGTGTGAAAGCTGGGTCCAGTCCATCAACATCAAAACTCAGATGAATGGGCCTTTTCTTTCTTTTAAGAAGTGGGAAAGGATTTCCGTTTAAAGTTGATGATTTAATGTTTAGTAGATAAATATAGTTTTTACCCTGCTTTGTAAAAAGTAACAACCCAGTGAAGTTCCATGATTTTACTTAAAGACTTTAGTAATAACTTACATTGATTAGTGTCAGTAGCAAGTCTTATGTTACACACACACACACACACACACACACACACACGCATCATACCTTCCTAGTAGATAGCTGAGTGTTTCTTCCATCACTTTGCCAATTCCCAGTTTATCCACTTCAGTCATTGAGAAGTATTTAATACCCAGAGTTTTCAAAATGTAGCTATGAAAGAAGAGATATTAAGATAATCTATAATTAATAAGGCTGACTCTATGCCCATATGTTTCCTTTTAAAGAAAAGCTCAGTGTTGGTAAAATGTATAAAATATTCAGGTTCTGTAAAATATATAAAATATTTAGGTTCTGTGAACTGTATGTATATCTCAATATAGTTTAATTTGTATTTTTTGTTTGTTTGTTTTTGGTTTTGTTTTGTTTGTTTTTGTGGCTGGCCAGTTTGGGGATTTGAACCCATGGGTTTGGGGAGCCGAACCTGTGACCTTGGGGTTGTAAGGCTGTGTTCCAACCAACTGAGCTAACCAGCCAGCCCCTGTTTTTATTTTTTTTTTAATTTTTTTTTTATTTATTTTTTTTTCCTTTTTTTGTCTTTTTTCGTGTCTGGCAACGGATCGCAACCCTCAGTGTCACGCCCGTACCGGACCAGGACCGGCAACGGGATCACAGCCCTCGGCGTTGCGCCCGCACCTCGCTCAGCCAGTGAGCGGGAACCGGTCTGTATGTGGGATCCGAACCCTCGGCAGGAGCGCCGCCGCGCTCCCAAGCGGCGCACTGTAGCAATGCGCCACCGGGCCGTCCCACCCTGTTTTTATTTTTAACAGCAAGTCAATTAAGACATAAATTGCTTGAATGTAAAAAGCAGGTTACAAGATATTGTATTATATTCACCAAGTTGCCATTTTCTTCAAAAGAAAAAAATTTAGATACTTAGAAGGAGAGGTCTGGGAAGAGACATATACTAAAATGCTAACAGAGATTTTCTCTGGTTAGTGAAAAAAAGATAGAAATTGCCTTTATACATACATGTTACATACATGTATATAAATACATATGTGTGTGTATGTACATATATGTATTGCTTTTTAAAATAATTTTCTCTTATAGATTTGGCCATAATGCACACCTAGCACACAAAAGTACAAAAATGAAGGTAAATCACATTAAGAAATAAACTTACTGTTCCCCAGGGTCCACGTCTCTCAAGCCAATATATACAATATCCTTGGCAGATATGCAGGGAGTCACCCAGGAGAATCCTGGTACATCAGGAATCTAAAATTGCAGTTTCCATTTGGTTATATGTGCTTCTCTTGAGCAACTTCTACATTTAAAGTTAAGGACACTCGTTGATTGCATATAATATTTAGACTATACATTTAGAGGAAATCATTTTAAACTAATACAAAATTAAGAAGGAATATCTGCCTTTCCTCGTGGTGCCCTCGATTGCTTTGGCCTTTCCAGCCTCAGCCTGTGGCCCAAATCCACCCTGAACCACTTAGCATTTACCTGCATTGTGCCCCATTTCTGCTGGGCCCTGTTTTCCCAGAACACTTCTATAAAGAAGTGAGTGTGCTTCCACTACTTTGGTAGCTTCCTTCTTTACTTTTCTTTCTCAATATGGACTTAATCCAGAGGATGGCCTGGAGTGGCTGAGGGAAATTTTTGACCAAACCTTTGGTTGCTCTTCAAACCATAATGCAGCAATATCTGCTATGTCCTGGAGCCAAGCTTAGTTGTTCCCATGTGCTAGCTAGACATTTTGCAACTTTATAAACCCATCATTTAATCATCAGTTTAAAAAATGTTACTTCTGAGCATTTAACATAAGGAGGTTTGAATCCCCTTGCATCATCTTAAGGACCAATATACTACAACTGTATCAATGAGAATTATTTTTATTGATATACTATAGCCTAGCAATAAAAATTATGATCCACAATGTTAAATCTTAATCTGAAATTTTATCTTCTATCTTTTTGAAAAGAAATTTCTAGGAAGCAAGGAGGTAGTTCTTCCTCTTATGATTTAGATAGGTGCTTCTCACAGTAAAGATGTTAACTAATAAACTATTGTAATCTACATTTAAAAACTCCATTTTTGAAAAGGCTCTATGATGTAGCAGGAGCACTTTGTAAGAATGTAAGGCTGGGTGGCATGTAGTAGTGGACAGGGTTAGGAGTATGAGACCTGATTCTGGCCCTTGCTTCAGTATACTCTTAGCTTATGATTTTGGGCAAGTTGGTTAACCTCTGAACTTCTGTTAACTTGTTTATAAAGTAAAGTATTACTCTGTGCCACACCTGCTAAAAAGGCGAGTTTAAGAATCAAAAGGGAAGATATATATGAAGTTAGTTTGCAATCTACCAAGTAAGATAAAGGTAGAGAGCCTTGCCAAACCTTTGTCAACCAACCCTTTGCTTATTGGCTGCATAGAAAATGGTTTGAGATTACACCAACAATAAAATGGCATAGGGGTCCTTACTTCCCTTTCACCTGAACTTCTGCTAAAGAGTACTTTTTGTAATAGAACGTCAACCAGCCTTTTACCTTTCCTTTTAGTTCCTTCAGAAGGAAAGACACTGGTTGTCCGTGCAAGTTCCCACTTGTGGTTGTTAGTGGAGTGTTGATATCAGTGTGAGCATCCACCCAAATGACACCGAGATCAGGGTGGACTCTGGCATGGCCGGAGATGCTTCCAATCGCCAAACTTTAGAGGAAGAAAGTTTGTGTGAACAGTAGGTTTGTAATGTCATTGTATACATAGTATTTTTAACTCAATGTACCCACTTGGTTTTCCTTTAAGTCAAAGTGGCTGATGTTTCTGATAATTTTTAAATTAGAGATGCCAATTAAACAATTATTAGAGTAGAGAAACTATAGCATACACTTAATAGTTACTAACAAGTTGTATTTATATCAATAACATTACTAAAAAATCTGATGATTTTTTTCAAAATCCACCATGTAGTAAAATCACAATTTAGCAACAAAAAATAAATGAGTATAAAAACACTAACTACACAAGAAATTCCTTAGCCCGAGACCCTGTTCAATTCTCAAGGTTAAATCTGGCTTGTTTTCTGCCCTCTCATTTCTCATGGTAAATGCTTAATTCTCTCAAGTGATTTATGACAAAGTCCTTCTATTTTTCTTTAAATCTCTCTCTTTTATAATTAGGGAGTGTCACTCAGATGCTTTTATGTCCACATCAGCTGGTGCTGCCCACTCACTCTGTTCAGTGCTCAGAGCCTCTGCTTTAAACTGACTACTCTCCAACCACACATTTTATGACTACTCTTTAACCAGGAACCATCAAAGTTCATCCCAAATTCTCCAAGCTCCAGATATTTTGCCAGAGTGGAAGAGCTAACTAATATCTTGCACAGAAGTTAAAAGATTGGGAGGCACTATGCAATGCTTGTACTCTCCCACTTGTGAATATTTACATATCATTCAGGGGATCATGAACTTTGAGATTCTCAATGTGGAAGCAATCATGCCTTGACGTTCAGGTACTGATTATTCAGCTTGCTGTTTGTTTTCTCTTCAGGTTGCTTGTCTTTTGGCCATTTGCCACTCTTCAAATTTCCACTTACAAGTTTTCCACTTAAAAAAGCAAGTGAGCCCCAGTTTCTCAATTGTAATTTTGTTACAGAAGCCCTGGTTAACATTTTGGTTTTGGAAAAGGAAACTGAGGGGGGCTGAAGTAATTGACTCCCCCATCAGGAGCCACAGGAATGTTTCCCTCCACTTTTTTTTATCTAACCAGACCTTTTCTGGTAACATCCTGGGACCTCGAGAGTAGACATTAAAAAGGATTGTGCACAGGGTCGAGCCCGTGGCGCACTCGGGAGAGTGCGGAGCTGGGAGCGCAGCAGCGCTCCCGCCACGGGTTCGGATCCTATATAGGGATGACCGGTGCGCTCACAGCGCTCACTGGCTGAGCACGGTGCGGCCGGTCTCAAAAAGGACAAAAAAAAAAAAAAAAGGTTTGTGCACAAAAATTATCTTTGCTATAGTGTTTGTAATGGTGAAAATTTGAATGTAATCTGAATATCTGAAAATATGAATAATATAGGGACATAATCCCTTGATGAAAAATTATACAGCAAGCAGCAAAAAACTGATGCTCACAATGTTTATGTGTATGAAGTAACATAAGGAAATTTGTACTGTAGGTTAAGAACAAAACATAAGATATCATACACACATGCACAAACACACACACACACACATACATAAACATTGTTAAACAGAATCATAATGTACAAGGAAAAAAAGATGCCATGAAGGAAATGTGCCAGATTTTCAATTTTAGTTGAAATTGTTGTAGAGGAAGTACAATTACCACTGGGTTTTTTTCTTTTATATATATGTGAATGTGTATGTGTGTGTGTACAAGTGCTTTCAAAAATTTTATAATTATTACTTCTATAATAGAAAACACACTTTTAAGTTGTTTATCTAAACAAGTTATATGTAATTAAGTACAGTAAGCTGTTTATTTATAAATCTAAGCCTGTGCTGAAGATTTTGCTGAAATCCATTCGTATTTCATGTGTTTTCTGCTGTAATAGATAAAAATAAAGATACTGTAAGACTTCAAATAGAATTGTCTATGTTTCTGTAATAAAGAAGTAACCTGTGAAATGTTTATTTAAAAGGCAGAAGAGTATTTGGTATGAAATATTGATCAGTTCATTCCTGTCTCTATTTTCTCTCTTCTGATGGTCTTGGCTCTACACCCTCTATGCCATTTGTGCCAGACTCCCATAGACAGAATCGTTCCACAAGACCTGTGGTCTCCGCCCAGCACCAGGCTGACTCTTCCGTTCTTCTTGACTTCTGCCACCACGCCAGCCAGCTGCTCACTTGCTTTTCCCACAGACCTGGGATTCTTCACAATGTGAAAGGGACTGTCATTAGGGACATCCGTGAAGGGCAGGTCCCCATAATCTTTCACATCACACTCTAAAATTAAAATAAAAGTTTAAATTTACTAAGTGAAAAAGATAAATTGCAAATCAGCCTGTGTATGATGACTCCAAATGTACAAAATAAGTATATTTTCAAAAGTAGAGGCAAAAAAAAGTCTGAGAACTGTAAATATGAGGGTAGAAACCAGGTCTGCTTCTGCCTGACATCATTTCACCAGTACCACACGCAAATGCCTGCCCTCAGTGAATACCTCTGGAATTGATTGGCTAGACTAGACACTGAAATATAATCGTAATAACCTTCTGGTTTGGGCTTAATGGGGGACAGCACTGTCTTTGTCTCTATCTCGCTGTCTCCCTCTCCTATGTGAATTCTACCATTCTGTAAAAAGCATGTTTTCTTTTTATAATAAATAGTTTATATCTCTCTCTATATATACTTGTATATATAATATATATTTACAAAATTAAGAAAATACTGGTATATTTTCTTCTGCACATAAATATATGTAATCTGTGTTAACAACCCTTGGTATCAATCCAATCTGTCACCTGCTGAAGCAGCTCAGCCTCCTCGTCTCTCTGTTGTACCTGCCTCACAGTGGTGGTGTCAGAATTAAACAAGAATATATGCTTAACACTGAGCCTAACACTTTAGAGAGCTTGGTAAATGAAGACTTTTTATTATCCTCTTTAATAAGGAAAAATTGCACGTAACCCAAAATTTCTAAGGACCCAGTGTGCTTTCTAAAAGGCCCTAAATTAGGCTTCAAAAGTAGAGGGCTTCGTGTAAAACTGTGACATGGGGTCAGAAGGACATGTCCATTCACCCAAGCTTTCTGTTCTCTATTGGTGTCTTTTCTTCTTTTATTGGGGGGGGGGGGTGCATATAATTCTTACTCACTAAAATTCACTCATTTTAAGTGCACAGGTCAATGAATTTTGGAAATATCCACAGTCTTGAAACCATCATTACAATTAAGATTTAAAACACTACCATTCCCTCCCTCAAATTCCCTCATGCCCCCTTAGTTCATTCCTCTTCCCACCCCCAGGAACTGCTGATCTGCTTTCTTTTGCTGTGCTTTTGTCTTTCCAGAATTTCATATCAATGACTCAAACAGTATGGAACCTTTTGTGTCTGGACTCTTCCACTTAGCATGTTGTTTTTAAGATCCACCCATATCTTTGCCTGGGTCATTAGTCTGTTCCTTTTTATTGTTGAGTCCTCTGTCATGGTGTGGATGTACCATTTTTTGTTCATCCATTCACCCGCTGATGAGCATTTTGTTGTTTCCATTTTTTTGTTATTATAAATACTGCTGCTACAAACATTCAAGTTTAAGTCTTTGTGTGGATATATATTTTCACTTCTGTTGGGTAAATACCTAGGAGTAGAACTGCTGGGACAAAAGGCAAAATATTTGTTTACTTAAGAAACTGCCAAACTGCTTTCCAACGTGGCTGTATCATTTTGCATTCCCATCAGTTGTTCCACATTCTCTCCACCATTTCATTAGGTATTTATATATAAAAATAACATATATGTAAATATAATTTTGCATTTGCATGCTTATGTGTGTGTATATATATATGCATGTGTGTACACATATACACACTGTGCAAACACTAGATATCATTATTATTATTAATTACTGTTTCATTTTATTTTCTTTCACAAATAGAGGTCCTCTGCTAGTAGTATATACTTCCTGCTGCTCCTCACCTTTGGTTTTCAATTCCCCCAATTCTCCTACCACCCCATCCCTAGTCCTCGCACACACAGATTCTCTTGTACAATAGTTTGGCTGAGGGGCTAGCTGGTTAGCTCAGAAGGTTAGAGCATGATGTTATAACCAAGGTCAAGGGTTCGGATCCCCACACCAGCCAGTCACCAAAAAATTTAAAAAGTAGTTTGTCTAGAAAGACAAACTGAGTGAGATGTTCCTCTAACATAGCATTCTCCCCATGCCCTGTTCCTTTTATAGGATGCACCTCTAAAGTTATAGCCAGTTCTGCAATTCTGGTATAAATGTTATTCCAGACACACTTCATGTTCACAGGAGCCTGTTCCTTCCTTCAGAGTGGGGAGGAAATCAGGCTGATCATCTTTCAACTAAAAAATTACCTTGTTCTTTAAGTTTCTCAAGCAGACCAGCCTTTCTCAATACTGTAGGGCCTTCTTCCACCCCTCCTCGTGGCTGAACAATTAAAAAATAAAGTACTTCAGACATTATCATGACCATCAGATGTTTACAATAGGAACCCTTTTCATTATTTAATCAGTTGAATTGTAACTATGATTTTTTGATCTTCTACAGAGCCAGGAATTTACATTATCTCATTTAATCTTCACAGCAAAGTAGACTGAATTACTCCTATGCCAAACAGGAAGAACTAGAATCATAAAAGTTGTGTGATTTTCCTACTGGCACACGGCTAATAAGTAGCAGAGCCTCCGTTCATATCCAGGTCTTTAGATTCCAAAACCTGCATCCCTTCTTCCCATCACACCGTGTTGTCAACATGGTGAACACATGTTTTGTGCAAAACCACTCTGAAAGATGAAGATTCAATAATGAAAAGGAGAGGGCTTCTGTCATTGAGTCACTCATAAGCCAATAGGAGGTTTGGAGATTTAACCCAATTACAGTACAAAGATAGTCACTTCAATGCAGATATAAGATGTCATAGTAACAAAAACAAGATGCCCCTAACTCTGTGGGGGACAGGGTGTGCCGGGTGTATCAGTAAAGGCTGCATGGAACAGATGACACTTAAGCTGAGTCTTGCAACACAAGTAGATAGAAAAACAGATGGGGTAGTGGAGGAATTTTGCAAACCACGACAACAGCTTGGGCAAAGGAATCGGAAAAGAAAGAGCATGGCACAAAAGTGACCTATGTGCAGGTCCTCACAGCAGTGTTAGGGCTCTTGGGGAGAAAGCGGCAAACAGGGAAAATTATCTCCTGGGAGCTGAAACCACAAAGACCAGCCGTTTCAAGTTTTGGCCTGCTTAAACAGATAATGAGAGATTCTACCCTTGCAGTTATGACATTAGGGAAGCTAACACTCTCCCTCCTTGCGGCAAGTCTGCCCAAGCCCCTTGGCTGCCTAGAGGTCTAAAAAAAATGGTTCTTTTCTGTATCTTTCTGATTCTAATTTCCAATGGGGCTTATTCAGAAAGTTATTTCTTACTATCAGACGAGAAGATGTGCCAAAAGACACGTGTCTATCCCTAGGATGGGAGCTGCAGTGCCAAACAGCAAATCTTTTTTTCCATGCAAATGACCAGATGACTTGTCCTGGGTGCCAGAGTCCCATCCCTGGCAGCAAGAGACCCCACGCGCTCTGCCTGACACACTCCGCTTCTTGACTCCACTCGCTTTTTACTTGACCCGCTTCCTGCCCCCTGTTCAACAGATGTAATTTCTGTTTCTTTAAACCCCAGTAAGGTGCTTCTTGGTTCATATTTTGCCTTTAGTTTTGGGTCTGTTTTTGTCTTTTCCCCATTGTTAGGTTTCAATACAACTTTCTTTACCTTTGGGACACTATATTTTGTAGTGTAGAACTGACCTATATAGTAGATGCTCAAAAAGTATCAATTTGATAAAACTCCCTGGACTTTTTTTCACTCTCTCTTTCAGACTTGACACCAAATCTCATAGACCCCTTTGTTGATACAGTATTTGCTATAACACGGTCATTAAATCTCCCAGGGTGACGTTTTCTAGCCTTCTTTTTTATTCGTTTGATTCAAACTGCTTTTCCTGACCGGTCTGTGCTCATTGCTTGGTTTGTCAGTCTGCTTTGGCAGCTCTACTGACTTTCTAAGCTGGGCCCAATCCCTGCCTGGCCACAAGTGTGAGATCCGCTATGGAGCCTGAAGAGGTGTTGATGCAGGTCAGAGGCACAGGCTTTGGAATCAGCCAGTATGATCTGGAATCTTGGACCTTGAGCAGATTATCAAACCTCTCTGAGCCTTCACTAACCCAACTGTAGGTAAAAATAATACCTACTTCATTGTTTTCTCACTGCTTTGCAAGGAGATGAGGCAGCGAATGGAGCCCTTTCTCAGACTCAAACTTATAACTCATTCCAAGAATAGGTAAGTGTATTGTAGATTTTAAAAGAAACACTTCTGTGTCAGCAAAATGTCCCTGTTCTGGGAGAGACCTTTGGAAGATGTCCAGGGGAAGTGAAACAGTGCGTATTTACTGACAGTCCAAATGCAGTTTGGGTCTCTAACCTCTGACCTTTCCCAATTTGTTTTGCAATAAAAAGCCAGAGGACCCAGCAAGAGTTCCAAATTAAGGGGGCTAAAATTTTTCCCAAATTCTGAGAAACCTGAAGAAAAGCCCCATTAAAAAATAAACTTTAGGAGTTACGCATCACAAATAGTCTTATTTGGTTTTTTCTTTCTTTTTTCTTTTTAATCACAGATGCACCCATGTTACAGTTTAAGGTCTTCTGTCATCTCATTATATGAGGTATCTTCAAAAAGTTCATGGAAAGAGTCATATTATTTTTTAATTCTATTTTTTCCACTAACTTTTTGAAGTACCTATTTACCAAAATGAATGTTCCCAGACAGTAAAAAAAAGACTGTATTTAAATGTTGTTGGCATGTGCTGAGTCACAGACAGGTGGCCCTAAGACAATCTAGGAGTTTCATAAATCCATTAATCCTTTCAGTGTTTCCAATTTGCAGTAGGATTTTTCTTTTTTTCTTTTTTGTTTTTCTCCCCTGAAAGAGAGATACGTAAAGGATCCTACCTAGCCCACGAACTAACAGTTTTATAGAATTATTAAAGCCCTAAAATAATATAAATCCTTCACAAAGCTGCATAAAGCAATAACATTTAGGTTACCCAAATTAAAGAAGTCTGAAGTCAAGGGTTAGGATCGCTATTACCAGCCAGCCATCAATAACAATAACAAAAAATCAAAATAAGTAAATAAAAGAAGACCGAATGTATTAAATTTTTCCAGGCATTAATTATGTAACTAAACAAATGTGTTTTCTTAAAATTCTCTCTCCCTCTGTGTACACATGGTAACATCAAAAACAAGACTTAAATGAGTAACTAAAATGCAGAAATAGGTCGTTTCAATTCAAATAACTATTTTCTCTTTTAAAAAATATAAGAAACATGCAGTAGATTCAAATGAAATTGGCTTTGGTTGAAACAGAAGTGACAAGAGTAAGTGGGCTCGTGAACTTAATTATATGCTGTTGCAAAATGATGAAAGAACTATAAAATATGCATTTCCAGGAAACTTAGCTAAACAGACAATAACATCTTACAAGTTTTAAAGTCCAAAATTTTCCAATAAATTTCTATTATTCAAAGCCAGGCTTTTTACTCACCTGTCCCTTTGAAAAAGGAGCTCCGATAATCCCTATGGATTTTGACTTGGAACTCATGCTCTGACACTTCTCGTTGCTGTACCTGTGGTCTCCAGCCAGTTGCCACCCTCTGCAACCCTCAATGACAGAGGACACATCTTTTTTTTTCCATTTATAATTGGGTTGAATCTGTTTACCTTTACTCTAATGAGGACAGCTGGCTCCACCTACTGAACCGAAGAGTGACAGAGTCAACAGAAAGTCTTGCAAATTCTTCACATGTGGAATAACCATGAGTCTAGGTCTCTGACTAAGTGAGCATTATTCATGATCCTAGTTCACAGCTTTTTTAGAGAGCCAGCCAGAGGACTTTAATCTCTCCTTAGATAATGGACAGTTACATGTGGTTTCACAACCACATAAACAGCACTATCCTTCTAGCTGTGCAACCCCAGGGCAGGGAACTTTCCTCCTCTAGGTCTCTTTAGTCCTCTTGTAGAATAAGGGCTGGGACTGGCAAGATGGCCTCTCACATCCCTTCCAGTTCTAACATCCTGCGTTAAGGTTCACACACTAGGATAAATGGTTAATCCATGGTACACATTTCACATACCACTAGGGCACACTGTCAGGGAAAGCATATGACCTTTTTTTTATTATTATTACTCGAAGAAAAAAGTGGTTACTGGATTGATAACCCAGAGGTGTTACCATTTTTGAAATATTTTTTGGAGTCATAATATCATAATCAGGTATAGAAACAAAAATAGCATTGAGTTTTTATCATGTGCTAGACGCTGTTCAGTTTTATATTACCTCATTTAACTCTTATAACAATTTTATATTAAGTCTCACCATTAGTGCCATCATTAGTGCCATTAGTGACATTTTACTGATGATGACACTGAAGCTCAGAGAGGTTGCCAAAGATCACACACAGGTTGTAGAGAAAGAGCCAAGGTTCAGTCTTAGGCATTCTGGATCCATCTAACCACTGCACTTACCGTCTAGACACCAGTTGGTGTCAGCTATTAACTGCCTGTGTGCTCCTGGTATGTTGTTTATCATCATGCAAAAATATGGATTTAGAAGAAACAAACCCTGTAGAACCTTCCAACTTCTAAAACTAAAGGCAAAATATGAACCAAGCAGCAACTTGCTGGGATTTAAAGAAGTCCTGCTCCTCCCAAATCATTTACTTCTATTTGCTTTAGAGTTTACCTTTTACATTTAGCTCTTTAATCCATCTAATCCATCTCTGTATATTGTGTAAATTTTCCAGTTATATTGTTTCCTATTTCATCCATCAGTTTCCTCAACAACTCCCACTGAACAGCTCATCTGTTTTGCCACTGTTATGAGGGCTATCTGTCATGGAGCTCTTTCTTCTGTTCCATTGACTAATTTACCTATGGCTGCACCCGGTCGCTGAGGCTTTTTTATTATTGTTTTGTGGTGTATCCTATCATTGCTTGGATGGGAGTAACCTTTTGGCTCTTCTTTTTCGAAATGTACTTACCTTTTATGAGCTTCTATTCTATATATTTAGAATAAGTTGTTGAATTCCACAAAAAAAGAAACACTAGAATTTTTTCTGAATTTATAGATTAATTCATAGAGATTTGCTGTCTTTCAAATTTTATTGCAGAATTTTTTATTTTTTTATTCCAAATATCTTAACATTTATTTGTATATATTTGTGAAGTACAGTGTATTGTTTCAACACATGCATATACTGCACAATGATTCACTGAGGGTAGACAGCAGAGTTTTGTACCCATTAATCCACCATTTCCCCACCCCCCACCCAACCACCCGCCTCTGGTAACCATTATTCTACTCTCTACTTCTATGAGAACCACTGGTTTTGTTTTTGTTGTTGTTGTTTTTTAGATTCCACATATGAGTTATATCGTGTGGTGTTTGTCTTTTCATGTCTGACTTACTTCACTTAACATGATAGTTTCTAGTTTCACCCATATTGCTGAAAATGGTAGGATATCTTTTTAACAGCTGAGTAGTATTCCATAGTGTATATATAACACAGGTTTTTTATCCGTTCATCTGTTGAAGGGCATTACGTTGATTCCATCTCTTAGCTATTGTGAATAGTGCTGCAATAAATACAGGCATGCAGGTGTCTTTCAATGTATTGATTTCATTTCCTTTAAGTATATACCCAGTAATGGGATAGCTGGGTAGTAGGGTAGATCTATTTTTAGTTCTCTGAAACCCTATACTGTCTTCCACAGTGGCTGTACCAATTTACACTCCCACTAGCAATGTAGGAGAGTTCCTTTTTCTCTGCATCCTTGCTAGCATTTGCTATTTTTTGTCTTGTTGATAATAGCCATTCAAACTGAGGTGACTTGATATCTCATTGTGGTTTTAATTTACTTTTCCCTGATGATTTGTGATGTTGAGCATTTTTTTCAAGCACCTGTTGGCCATTTATATATCTTTTGAGAAATGTTTGTTCAGGTCCTTTGCCCATTTTGAAATTGGGTTATTTGGTTTTTTGCTGTTGAGTCATTTAAGTTCCTTATACATTCTGGATATTAGCCCCTTGTCTGATGTGTAGTGTGCAAACACTTTCTCCCATTCTGTAGGTCTGTAGGTTGTTGCTTCCCTTTGTTGACAGTGTCCCTTGCTGTGCAGGAGCTTTTATTCTGATGTAGTCCCATTTATGTATTTTTGCTTTAGTTGCCTGTGCCTTTGTAGCCTTGCTCAAAAAAGTGTTACCCACTCTCATTTCATGTAGCATTTTTTTCTGTTTTCTTCTAGTAGTTTCATAGTTTTGGGTCTTAAATTTAGGTCTTTGATCTATTTTGAGTTGATTTTTGTGTATTGTGAGAGATAGGGGTCTAGTTTCAATCTTCTGCCTGTGGATATCCAGTTTTCCCAACACCATTTGTTGAAGAGACTGTCGTTTCCCTATCATATATTTTTGGCACCCTTATCAAAAATCAGTTGGCTGTAATTGAGAGTGTTTATTTGGGGGCTTTCTATTCCATTCTGTTGGACAATTTGTCTGTCTTTATGCCAGTACCATGCTGTTTTGGTTATAAATAGCTTCATAGTATATTTTGAAGTCAGGAAGTGTGATGCCTCTAACTTTGTTCTTTTTATTCAAGATTGATTTCACTATATGGTGGGATCTTTAGTCATTCCACACAAATTCTAATATTGTTTTTTCTATTTCTGTGAAGAATATCATTGGTATTTTGATAGGGATTGCATTGAATGTGTAGATTGCTTTGGGTAACATGGATATTTCAATGATGTTAATTCTTCCAACCCATGAACAATGATATATCTTTCCATTTATTTGTGTTCTCTTCAACTTTTTTCACCAATGTGTTTTAGTTTTCATTGTAGAGGTCTTTCACTTCCTTTGTTAAATTTACTCCTATGTGTTTCATTTCTTTTGGTAGCTATTCTTTTTTTTTTTTTTTTTTAAAGATGACCGGTAAGGGGATCTCAACCCTTGGCTTGGTGTTGTCAGCACCACGCTCAGCCAGTGAGTGAACCAGCCATCCCTATATAGGATCCGAACCCGTGGCCTTGGTGTTATCAGCACTGCACTCTCCCGAGTGAGCCACGGGCTGGCCCTTTTGGTAGCTATTCTGAATGGGATTACTTTCTTGGTTTCCTCAGCTATTTTGTTGTTGGCATATAGGAAGGCTATTGATTTTTGTATGTTGATTTTGTATCCTGCCACTGTACTGAATTCATTTATTAGTTCTAGTGATTTTTTGGTTGAGTCATTAGGATTTTCTTTGTGGATGCCTTTAATTGCTTTCTCTTGACTTATTGCACAATATTGTTGAATAAGAATGGGGAAAGTTGGCATCTTTGTCTTATTCCAGATCTTAGAGGAAAAGTTGTTGGCATATAAAAGGGCTAATGGTTTGTGTATGTTGAACCATGCTTGCATCCATGGGATGAATCTCACTGGATCATGGTGTGTGATCTTTTTAATCTGTTGCTGGATTCTGTTTGCTAGTATTTTATTGAGGATCTCTGTGTCTGTATTCATTAGGTATGTTGTTCTGTAGTTTTCTCTCTCTCTTTTTTTTTTTTTTTTTTTTTTTTTTTTTTTTTTTTTTTTTTT
>NW_007728130.1:108718-170844 GCF_000696425.1 Galeopterus variegatus | reverse complement strand
TTTTTTTTTTTTTTTGTTTTTCCAATTTTTTTTTTTTTTTTTTTTTTTTTTTTTTTTAGTCTTGTTTTTCAGTTTTGGTATGAGGGAAATGCTGGCTTCATAGGATGAGTTTGGAAGTATTCCCTCCTCTTCAATTTTTTGGAAGACTATGAGAAGAATTGGTGTTAATTCTTTAAATATTTGATAGAATTCAGCAGTGAAGCCATCTGGTCTTGGGTTTTCTTTGTCTGATGACCTTTTTATTACTGCTTCAATCACATTACTCATTACTGGTCTATTTAGGTTTTCTATTTCTTCATGATTCAACTTGGTAAATCATATGTATTCAGGAATTTACCTATTTCTTCTAGGTTTTCTAGTTTGTTTGCATGTAGTTGTTCATAGTTGTCTGTCATGATCCTTGGTATTTCTGTGGTATCAGTTGTAATGTCTCCTTTTTTGTTTCTGATTTTATTTATTTGAGTCTTCTCTCTTTTTTTCTTCATTAGTCTAGCTAAATGTTTATCAATTATGTTTATCTTTTAAAAAGCCAACTCTTTGTTTCATCAATCTTCTGTATTTTTAAAAGTTGTTTAATTAATTTCTGCTTTGATTGTTGTTATTTCTCTCCTTCTACTGATTTTGAGTTTGGTTTGCTCTTGTTTTTTCAGCTCCTTGAGATGTAACATTAGGCTGTTTATTTGGAGTCTCTCTTCTTTTTTGATATAGGCATTTATTGCTATAAACCATCCTCTTACAACTGCTTTCATTGTGTTCCATAAATTCTGGTATGTTGTGTTTTCATTTTCATTTGTCTTTGGGAATTTTTTAATTCCTTTCTTGATTCCTTCTTCGACCCATTTGTAGTTTGGGAGCATATTGTTTAATTTTCACATATTTGTACAGTTTCTAGTGATTTCTTTTTGATTTCTAGCTTTTGTTTTTGATTTCTAGCTTTATTCCATTGTGGTCAGATAAGATAATTCATATGATTTCAATTTTTAAAAAATTGTTGAGCCTTGTGATGTGTCCTAACATATGGTCTATTCTAGAGAATGTTCCATGTGCTACTGAGAAGAATGTGTATTCTGATGCTGTTGGATGAAATGTTCTATAAATGTCCATTAGGTCAAGTCATACTATAGTAGAGATTAATTCTGACATTTCCTGGTTAATTTTCTGTCTGAATGATCTGTCCTTTGCTGAGAGTGGAGTATTAAAGTCTCCAGCTATTATTGTGTTGGAGTCAATCTCTCCTGTTAAGTCCATTAGTAATTGCTTTATGTAGCTGGGTGCTCAGGCATTGTGTGTGTATATGTTTAGAGTTGTTATATTCTCTTGTTGGATTGATTTCTTTATCATTATATAATTACCTGCCTTATCTTTTTTTATTTTCCTTAGCCTGAAGTCTAGTTTATCTGATATAAGTATAGCTACTCCTGCTCTTTTTTGGTTTCTGATTGCATGAAATATATTTTTCTATCCCTTCACTTTCAGCCTATGTGTATCTTTATCAGTGAAGAGAGTTCCTTGTAGGAATCATATTGTTGGTTCTTGTTTTATAATCCATTGAGCCACCAATAAGTAATTATTGGGGGCATTAATTACTTATTCTTGGTGTCTGGCTGATATGGGGATCCGAACCCTTGACCTTTATGTTACAATACTGCACTCTAACTGAAAATTGGGCATTTAATCCATTTACTCTTAAGGTTATTATTGATATACAGGGACTCATTACTGCCATTTTGTTATCTTTCTTCTGGTTGTTTTGTGGATCCATGTTTCCTTTTTTCTGGTCTTATTGTCTTCCTTTTGGCTGAGTGGTTTTTTCCTAGCTTTACATTTTGCTTTCTCACTACTTATTTTTAGTATGTTTCTTCTAAGTTTTGTGTATGGCTTACAGAAAATATGCTGTAGTTATAACAAATTACTTTCGACTAATAACAACTTAACTTTTATATCTAAGAAAAAAGAAAAAACCATAGCCAACTGTATGTTTTGGCATCGTCCCTCCCCACTTTTTGACAATTTTCAAGCTACATCTTTTAATATTGCCTTTGTCTTATACAGTTGTTGTTTATGTTATTGTCCTGTTAGGTTTGTCCTTTAGTCTTCATACTAAGGATGGAAGTGGTTTATTCACTCACCTTACAACATTGGAGTATTCTGAAGTCAGAATACTTTTTCCTTTCCTTCCTGTATGCTGATTGTGAGGAGATTATTTCACTTGAGGGAGTCCCATATTTGCTGTATTTCTGTTTCATTTTTTCTAATTCCTTTTTATTTTGGCTCCTCTGATTGGGTATTTTCATGTGTTTTATCTTTGAACTCACTGATTCTTCCCTCTGTCTTATTAAGTCTGCTGTGGGAGCTTTCTACTGAGTTTTTCAATTCAGAAAATGTATTCTTTATTTCTAGAATTTCTATTTTTTAAAAATTGATCATATTCCTTTGTCAAGTTTCTCATTCTACTTCTGAATTATTTTCCAGTCATTATTTAATCTTCAATCTGTATTTTCTTATGACTCCCCGAACATCCTTAAGAGGGTTCTTCTGGATTCTCTGTCAGATATTTCATAGATCTGCTGTTCCTCTGAATCCATTGCTGATGCTTTGTTTGTTTCATTTGGTGGTGATGTATTTCTCTGTTTTTTCTCAATCTTTGTGTCTTTACATTGATGTCTAGGCATTTGAGGAGAATGTTTTTGGCTGCTGATTCTATGGGGATAGTTTTTTGTGCAGCACTTCTGGGTCAGGGCTATGTGGAAATTCTGGCTCAGGATGAAGTCATTCCTGCAGATTGAGCCCCCTGCAGTTCTATTTCCCTGATTTCCACTGAGACGAGCTGCCTGTGCTGCACCCAATATTACCCTGGTGGGCAGCCTTTCCTTGGCACCATGACCACTTCCTGTGGGGGAGGCCATGTACATATATTCTCTTTCCTTTCCTTTGGGATTAAAGTTAAAAGTAAGTTAGACTATTTGACTCTATTCTCTAATCTTTTAGTTCTTTGTCTTTTCATGCCACATTCTGGATAATGTCTTCTGACCTGTTTCTTGGCTTATTCTTCTTTCTACAGCTAAATCTGCTTGAGTTCTCAGTTTCTACTATTGTTTTAGTCATTCATTTGTGTGATTTCCTTCTCCTTGTAGTTATTATTAAGTTTTTCTCTTATTTCTTTAAGCATAGTAGATACAGTCAGCTTGTAGTCTATATCTGGTAATTCCAGTATTTGATATCTTTGTAGGCCTATTTCTATTCTTACTGCTTCTTTCTTATGGTGCCTTGTTTTTTAATACCAGGTCATTTTTGTCTTTGTGCTGGTCATTGTTAAAGAAAATATTTTCAGGAATAATGTGAGGTTATAATGAAGATATCTTCCTTCACAAATTCGTTTTAGTTTCCAGGACTTTATGGGGGACACAACAAGTCCAAGATCACCTTAAGTGAAATTCAAAGGTTGAGGTTCTCTGGACCACCCAATGAATAGAAACTTGTTTACAAATCTCTGTAAAATTTGGTTAACTGTTCACCTTACTCTGAAGATCTAGCCCTTTAGGACCACAACTCATTTTGAGGTCTCTTCAATTCTTAAGCTTTTATATGACCTGAGCTTTGATTTTTGTTCACTTTACTGCATGAGGCTGTCAAAACAAATATTCACATTTGCCTGAATTGTCAACCTCCCCAGAGTAAAAGCTGCTTCTGTTCTAGCTTATTTCTTGAGATTCCTATTCACTTTTAGTTTTAGCCTAGTGATATTTTTGTTGTTGTTGTTCTTTTTTCATGACCGGTAAGGGGATTGCAACCCTTGGTGTGGTGTCGCCCACACTGCACTCAGCCAGTGAGCACACCGGCCAGTCCTATATAGGATCCGAACCCACGGCGGGAGCATTGCTGCGCTCCCAGTGCCGCACTCTCCCGAGTGTGCCATGGGGCCGGCCCAGCCTAGTGATATTTTACTGTCATGGTAGGTCATCACTGTTTTTAAGTTAGTTTTGCTCGGTATTTTTAGTTGTTTTAATCAAGAGAGTTAATCTCAATAATGTGGCCCACCATTTTCAGAAATTGAAATTCTACAGGCGTATTTTTGAGAGTACTCACACAAAATATAGTGAGAAGTTTAATGTATAATCTTTCCAGTGGCATTTCCCAAAAGAGGAAGTAGACAAGATATCCACTCTGTTTAGACATTCTAAAGATGTGGACTAGGAACACATCAGCAAGGAAGCCTTGCTCTATAGTTCTCCAGAGTCAATAACAAATGAATTGAAGTCACAGCTGAGATTATGAATCATCTCCACTAGGCAGAGTCTGGCACCTTCAAGGTAGCTGTTTAGTTTTTTAGCCTATGTACCATAAATTCTCTGATAAAGAACTGAGGTCTTCCAGCATACCTAAGTTCATACCTATATTCTATGGGTGGCTTGAAACACATTTCTACTTAGGAAGAGGTGGGCTGATGAGGGCAGAGAACTCTATCCATCTAGATTCCTTAATAAGTAATTGTAATCGGTCAATAAGTGTTTACTAAATAATCATTTTGTTTAGTGCTTGCTTCTGTGCTCTTCGCTATGTGGGATCCAGAAGTGTAATTTATGGTCTATATCCTAACACAGGATCACAGATTGCATGAAACTATCATGCCTCTTTAGTCTCCTTTTAATCTGGTACAGTTCCTCAATTTTTCTTTGTCTCACATGAACTTCAGACTTTTTAGAAGAGTCTCTCAACTTGGGTTTGTCTGAGGTTTCCTTTGATTGAATTCAGATTTGGCATTTTTTCAAGAATATCAGAAAGGTAATATTGTATACTTTTCAGAGTATCACACTAGGAGGCATGTGATGTTGATTTGTCCCATTACTGTGGCCGTTAACTTTGATCACTGAGTTTAAATAGTATCTGCCATGTTCCTTCACTGTAAATTTACTATTTTTCTTTTTATAATTAGTAAGTATCTTGTATGTGGATGTTTTTGTGGATTGAAATATGCTCCTCAAAGTCCATGCATTGGAAAAGTTAACCTCCACTGTGGCAGTGTTAAGAGGATGGGAAATCTTATTACGGTAATTGAAAGGTGGGGTCTTGAAGAGGTGATTAGATTGAGAGGACCATGCCCTAGTAAAGGGACTAATAAGTTCGTGGTTCAATGGTGGTCATGGGTATGGTTCTGAGGTCTTAAAAAGGAGAGCATTTGAGGAGCTCTGTCTTTCTGCTTTACCATTCTTGCCATGTGACACTCTGCATCACTGCAGAGTTACAACCAAGAAAAAGGCTTCACCAGATGTGTTCCCTGGACTTTGGACTTCCCAGCCTCCAAAACTGTAACAAATAAATTTTGTTCTCTTACAAATTACCCAGTATAGGGTATTTTGTTATAAACAACAGAAATGGACTAATACAGGTGATACTTTAATATTATATAATTATACTGTTTTTCATCATACTTTGACCCACTAAGCTTAGTATCCATTGACGATTCTCAACTAAAATGATTATTATTGCAGAGTTTGCCAAATGGTAATTGTCTATTTTCATCATTTTTTACATTTATCAGTTGGAGTTCTACTCTAAGAAAGAGCTTTTATTTGTCCCCTGTATTAGTCCATTTTGCGTTGCTATAACAGGATGCCTGAGACTGGGTAATCTATAAAGAACAGAGGTTTATTTGGCTTATGATTCTGGGACAACTGCATCTGGTGCAGCCCTCAGGCTGCTTCTACTCATGGTGGAAAGTGGCAGGCAGCAGCAACAACAAGCAGATCACATGGAGAGAGGAAGCAAGAAGGGGGGGGAGGTGCCAGAGTCTTTTAAACGACAAGCTCTTGCATGAACTAGTAGACCAAGAACTTGCTCACTACCACCATGCCCCAGGGAGAGCATTAATTCATTCATGAGGGATCTGCCCCCATGACTCAAACAACTCCAAACACATATGTTGTCCCTCCATATGAGTTTTGGAGAGACAACACAACCAAACTCTATCATTCTGCCCCTGATCCTCCAAAACTCATATCACTCTCACATACAAAATACAGTCATTCTATCCCAATAGTCCCAAAAGTCTTAACTTGTTCCGGCACCAACTTATAAGTCCAAAGCCCAAAGTTTCATCTGAGACCAAAGGCAAAATTCCTTCCAGTTGTGAACCAGTAAAAATCAAAAACAAATTTAACTACTTCCAAGATACATGGGTGGAATGGACATTGGGTGCACATTCCCATTTCAAAAGGGAGGAATAGGCCAGAAGAAAGAAGAAACAGGTCCCAAATGAGTCCAAAACCCATCAGGGCAGACATTAATTTTTAAAGCTCCAAATGAATCTTTGACTCCAACTCCTGCATTCTGGGCACAATGAGGCATCTGAGCCCCCAAAGCCTCGGGCAGCCCCACCCCATAGTTCTGCCTGGCACAGCACACTGGGCTGCACTGGTGCCTGTGACTTTTCCAGGCCAGCATTGCATGATACCAGTGGCCTTACAGTTCTGGGGTCCTGGCAGCAGCCCCACTCCCTCAACTTTACCAGACATTTCCCTGGTAGGGGCTTTCTGTGGGGTCTCCAACCCCACATTTCTGCTCCGCATTGCTCTAGTGGATGATCTCTGCAGTGGCTCTGCCCCTGCGGCAGGTCTCTGCCTGGGCCCCCAGACTTTTCCATACATCCTCTGAAATCTGGGTGGAGGCTGCCACACCTCCACTGCTCTCATGTTCTGCCAACCTGCAGACTTAACATGACATGGACACCACCAAGGTTTCTGGCTTGTGCTCTCCAGAGCTACTGCACAAACCACACTTGGAGCCACTTGAGGCAGGGCTGCTCCAGCCAGAGTGGCTGGGATGCAGGGAGCAGGTTCCTGAGGGCAGCTGTACCCCAGGTCTGTCCTCCAAAACAACTGGGTCCTCCTAGGGCTCTAGGTCTATGATGGGACTTGAAATGAATTCAGGACTTTTCTCCCATTGTCTTGGTTTTTAGTATCTGGCTGCCTCATTGCCAAGCTACTGTCTTTAGCAACCAGTCTATCTGCTGCACCCTTGCATTTTTCTCCTGAAAGAGCTCTCTCATTCTCTACCACATGGGCAGGCTGCAAATTCTCCCAATCTTTATGCTTTGCTTCCCTTTTAAATTCTGGCTTTACATCATGCCTTTTCTGCCATGACTCAGCATAGGCTGTTGTGAGTAACTATGCAGCTTCCTTAATGCTTTGCTGCTTGGAAATTTCTTCCACCAAACATTCTGGTTCACAACTCTTAAGTCCCACCTTCCACAAAGTTCTAGGGCATGGACACAATGCAGCCAAGTTCCTTGCTATGGTGTAGCAAGTGTGATCTTTTGTCCAATTCCTGATAAGTTTCTCGTTTCTATCTGAGACCTCATCATCAGCATGGCCTTTACTGTTCACATTTCTATCAGCATTCTGATCACAACCATTTAACCAATCTCTGAAATGTTCCAAACTTTCCCTCATCTTTTTGTCTTCTTCTGAGTCCTCCAAACTCCTCCAACCTTTTCTATTACCCAATTCCAAAGATGCTTCCATGTTTTCAGGTATCTGTATAGCAGCACCCCACTCCTCAGTACCAATTTTCTGTATTGATCCATTTTGTGTTGCTATAACAGAATACCTGAGACTGGGTAATTTAAAAAAGAATAGAGGTTTATTTGGCTTACTAATCTGGGATAGCTTCATGTGGTGTGGGCCTCAGGTTGCTTCTATTCATGGTGGAAACTGGCAGGCAGCTGGCAGGTACAAGCAGATCACATGGTGAGAGGAAGTGGGGGGGGGCGTGTCAGGGGCTTTTAAACAACCAGCTCTTGCAGGAACTAATAGAGTGAGAACTCACTCACTAACACCCCTCCCCAGGGAGAGGATTAATCCATTCATGAGGAATTCATCCCCGTGACTCAAACAGCTCCCAACACTGCCACATTGGGAATCAGATTTCCACATGAGCTTTGGGGGGACAACACAGCCAAACTCTATCATCCCCCATTTGTTTACTTATTCAATTAATCACATGGATTAATGGATTCTTACTTTACTCTATGGATTATAATCAATTAATATCATTATTTATTTTGTTGCTCTAATTATCCCTGATTTTGCCAACCTTTAATTGATGCTTGAATCTCTTTTACATAATCCTCACATTTATTGAACACTTCTTTACTTTCTGGTGCCACAAAATATTCCATATTCATCTTGTAATTTCACCTTGTTCTTTCTCTCTTCCAGACCTGTAATTACCCATTTATTCAATGAGCCCTGGTCCCTTTAATTTGGGAATGGTATATGGAGACCAAAATGTGTGTGCCAGGGGTGCCCACTGGTATTGGGAGATTATTGTTTCTAGGCTCTTTCATCAGACAGAGCTAGGAAATATATGCATGTACACACACACTCACACACACACACACTCATATCTATCCTTATTTCTATATCTATCCACCTGAAAATATACTAAAATCCATGAGTTTATACTGATCCTTCAGTCCAACATTATAGAATTGATTCCAGCCTTTTGCCTTTCCTTATATCTAACTCCTTTTTCTGACAATGAGAAATCTGACTTTCATTTTCCATAATTTATGTATTTGCCATATATATTTCTTCTTTGAATTTCTCATCAGATCCCTTATTCATCTTTTGTTCTCCCTTGTTTTTCCGTAATGATTTTAAAAGTTCCTTTTACATTAGGACTATTATCCTTTTGTTGCTCAAATGTTGCAAATACACACACACATATAAGTGCATTTTACTTTTTTGTTTTTGTGTTATAGCAGTTAAAAATATTTTCCCCATTTTTTGGAGCTGATGGATATGTTTAATACCTTTATTGTGGTGATGGCATCACAGGTGTCTGCATATGTCAAACTCATCAAAATGTATACATTAGATATGTAAAAATTTTTGTATATTAATTATATTTCAAGAAACTTACATTTTTCCTTAATTGTGATTGAGAAAGTAAATTCATCAAGTTCATCAACTAGTATTTACTTTCTTAAAAATAAATATAAATTTGAGAAGAAAGAAGAAGGTGATGTGCTTTCATCAGTTGTACCTTAATGTCTCCTGCAGGAACAATTGAATTTAACTGGATTTCACTTTCCAAGAGAGCCCAATCCCTTCCTTTTGATTCAGGAGAAGCAACTGTCATGTAAGTGGAGAAAATACATAGACAGTAACACCTCACCAATTTACACCAATTTGGAGGAAGGTCAAGATGAGTGAAAAGTCTGAATGATGAAGCTTTCAAGAAAATGTTGCTTTGTTGTCTTCAGATAAAATATTAACTAAAAGTGCTGACACTTTTTGAACAGGCGCATGAAATCAACACATCAAATACAAGCAAGTTATGCTTCTAAAGTACTACCCATTTTAAATTATGTTAACTAGGTTAAACATTCTCATAAATACATTATTTATACTTCTAATATATTTAGCCAGCTTCCTTCTCCATCAATTGTTTAATTGTAAACAAGCCCAGAAAATAACTACAAATGTTAAGTGAGAAATAAATGTTTTTCTTTTTAGGTATTGATTATATGCACTGATGGATGATCTGTATATTTAACTGTACTACTTGAAATTATCAGAGTAGCGTACTTAACACCACTTTCTGCTCTTAGTTATTAATAGCCTGTCATAAATGTTGTGATGGATTTTATATAAAAATTCATAATACTTATCATTTGCTCTTCACACATTTTAGCTAGGAATTTTGTTTCCTCAATGTTAAGTGAAAACTTGTTGGAGAAAGGAGGATGTGAAAAAAAAATTTTTTAAGTCATGCCATGACTCAACTCCTACCTAATTTGGTGTCAATGATTAAGGGATGATTATGAAATGCATAAGTAAGCATTAAGCAATTTATGCAGCAAATAACTGGTTTAAGTAGCCCAGTACATTAGCAATATTGCAGAGGCCAATGTTCTGCATAGGAGGGAAGGAGAAGACTAAGTGATGCCTAAAATAATATATGCTGTTCATGATTGTTTTGTTGTGAGACTGCTGCATGGAAAAGGAACCAGAACACCCAACTGAGAATTTAAAAGGGGGGAGTTATTAGGCAGCCGGCGACTGTTCCTCCAAAAAAAGTCTTGGAAGGAAGCAGACCTGAGTTTAAGTTTAAGGGGTCTTTTAAAGGCACATAGTCACACAGGCAAAAAATCATATAGTCAAATACTTACAGTAATCATATAGTTACACACATACATACATACACACATACCCTCCTGGCGGGAGGAGGGGGTTTGGGGAGGCCTAGCGCAAGCTGATAACAGAAGCTGAAAGAAGCCAGTTAATCGCTCAGGGATGGCAAAACCTTTCACAGGGCGGTTTCCTCCTTAGGTTGTCTAGATGCATCTGGATACAGCTCTTGCTGTTATCAGTCAGGGACAGCATAGGCGGGAAACAGCAAAGGCAGGCAGAACTTAAAATTTGCCTAAGTACAGGATAATTTTTAACCTTCAATTTTCATCACAGGTATTGGGGGGCTTTCAAACAAGAACACTTGTCAAGCAGTAAAAATGGCATAAGTTAAATCAATCTACCTCATCACAGTTTTTGGAAAAAATCTTGAATTGATCATTCTCAAGTAGCATGTAACATCTGAACTCGGGTTCACCATCTTTCCAGCTTTATTACCGGGGCAAAAATAAATGAGAAAAAGCCTGGAGAAACATGACTATGTACAGATGAGGGGAATAATATTTTGATACAGGAAATCTGTTTTTCGTTTTCCCTTGTGTTTCCTCTTACCCTTATCCTCGCCCAAGAGAAAACCAGATTTTTGCTTCTAATCTCAGTGAAGAGGTAGCAGAGAGCTGCATAAGGCTGCAAATCTTCCTAACTTTTATTTCTTAAAGTCCTGGAGTAGAAAGAGAATTTGGGAAATAAGTAGATGAAATAAGGATTGGCGTCTAGATAAAGATTTTTGGGCCAGAAATGTGAAAGGAAAAGGATTTCTTCCAGAAAAAAAAAACTAGAGGTTCTCCCTGAGATGTGGAGGCCATGAGAACAGAGGGCTGTGGTCCCCGGGACAAAGGTGATAAGAAGTTGCTTCTTGGGCAGCTAGTCTTCCCCTTTGCCCCTCAACACTCCATCCTGCAACACCCCCGGAGGGCATGACAGGGAGGTGTGTTTTGGCAGATAGATGGAAAGCATTCAGAAAGATTTCTGCCCCCATCACAGTTTGATAGCAACTGAGGACCACTGGGCCTACAGGAGCTTTTACACTGATTTGTGGACACTTCCATGGCAACCTGAGTGGACCAACAACTAGATGGGACACCATTAACACCAAAATCTGGCCCTGGGCAAGGTCATGACACAACTCAGGATGGGGCAGTGGAGGGAAACTGCAGCTGACTGAGGGTGTTTCTTGCCAGGTGAAAGAGGGGCTATGACATAGAAATTAAGATGAATTTTAGGAAATAAAGGAAATTCTATTTTTGCAAACTTTATGTAATGAGCTGTAGTATGGATATTATTTGATTTTTTAAATAAAAAACATTTAATAAATCATCTTTGTTATAAAGGAAATGAATCAGAACCATCCAAGAAAATCCAAAAATATGGTCACTCTTACTATACTGGGGAAATCTGCTAAAATCTGAAGATTTATCTATCAGCCAACCTCTGAAGCTTTTAGTCGCCAGTCTCTCCTGACATCAAAGGTATAGCTAAGGGCAGGGGAGAAGGTAGGTGTACCAGGGGAAGCGACAGGAGATATGAAGGGAGTAGAAATGATCCTCACAAAGTGAAAGACACAAACGCCCTACAGAAATTGCCTATAACATTCTCTCCTGAACCTAAGTCAGTTGCTTTAGGTTTTATTGAGGATCCTGTCATTTTTCTTATAAATGATTGGTGGAATTCGGAGGCAACTTTCTTGAGATGAGATGTGAGTCTAAAATATAAAAATAAAACTCTCACAATAGTCCTTGGCTTCATTTTGGAGTTAATGCATGGGATTTTCTGATTGGATTGATTGGTCTCAACTGATTTGAGCAACTATCAGTTTATCAGGTTTATTTTTTCTCCTGAGTGGTTCTGCTTATTTTGGTATTTCTTAAACCATCTCATCTTCTATATGAATATAAGAATCTAATTTTGATCACATTTATTATCGATCATGGTTAATGAAGTAAAGTCTGTATATATAGTTTCCCAAATTTAAAACTGAAAGAATTTTCTAATTCCTTACACGTAGTTAAATGATCACCCTGACCTGTTTTGACATCTAACTATCATATACAGTGCTCCCAGTACCCAGGAAGAAAATTATTTCCCTTGCCTATGTGATGTATAAATGACTCAAGATTTATTATCTTTTAAGATCTGATCCCAGGCAAGAAAATTTAATTTCACATGGAAGCTGTAATACAGCTCTCAATCCTGAGGCAATTTTTAAAAATTCTTCATTGGACATTTTTCAAGATGTTAAGCACTTATTAATGAAAGCTATATGACAAGATCACAGAGGACCTGATTAAGAAGAGGAAGAGAAATACTCTGTGGTGTCGTACTGCTTCAAGAAGCCTTCCCAGTCGACCCATGAGTCTTTAAATTCCAACAGCTCTCAACTTGCAGATTTGTTAATGCCAGGAACACTCATTGCATCATTGAAAACACATTGTTCTAGAGGTTGCAGCCTAATCCCCTCTGTATAAAAAAACGTTTCATTTCTTTTGTCCCACTGAAAACATTTGGTAGGTACTCAAATAAATACTTGTCTAACTGAATGGGGATATCAGTCAGGGTTCTTCAGAGAAACAGAATTAATAGGAGATATATAAATATTTAGGAATAGATGAATTATGAAGGATTGGATTACAAAATTATGGAGGCTAACAAGTCCCACACCTTGCTGTTTGTAAGGTGTTAACCCAGGAGAGCCAGTGGTATAGGTCGTAGTCCCAGTTCAAACTTGAAGGCCTGGGGACCAGGGAGCCAATGGTGTAAGTCCCAGTATAAGTCTGAAGGCCTGAGAGCCAGGAGCCCCAATGTCCCAGGGCAGGAGAAGATGAAGGTCCCAGATCAAGAAGGGAGAAAAATTGCCCTTCCTCCTCCTTTTTGTTCTCTTTATGCGCTCAGTGGGTTGGATGCTGACCACCCAAGCTGGTGAGGGCCATCTGCTCTACTCAGTCTACGAATTCAGATGCTATCTCTTCCTGAAACACTTTCACAGACAAACCCAGAAATAATTTTTACCAGCTATATGGGCATCCCTTAGCCTAATCAAGTTGACACATAAAACTAACCATCACAATGGGTGAAGAACTTACAGAGGAAATTGTTAGAGTCATAATTGGAACCTTCAGTTTAAAGAAAGCTCTGACTGTCATTTTAAAAATTTTAACAGAGGTGATAATAATCTCTGGCATTTGCTTGGTGTTTTATAGTGTAAAATGCACTTTCAATTTATTTATGTCATGTGCTCTTTGATTGTATAGTACCATTTTTCAGAGAGGAAATAAGTTCAAACATGCTGGCTAACTAGTCCAAGCCTGATTTTAATTGGTGAAATTAAGTTTGAGCAGAGTTATTTTTAGTCCAAATGTTATTATTTTACTGGATAATTTCGAAATATTTTGTTCCAATTGCTTACAGTTTTACCCCATACAAACATAAAATGTTATAAACCAACACTTTAAAAAAATGCATTTAAAAAGCATTTCAGTTCAAAAATAATCCCAAGATTGTTGTTTGAAAAAAACCAACTTGTGTGCAGGTGCCATTGTCAGCCAACATAGCTCCTCAGGGTAAATTGGTTTAGCCCTTGATTTTATTAAAAAAAATTATCCCTATCATTTTGTTGATCTTAAAGTATTTGGATGGAACCTCCTTCGATCAGTGACATTTCATATCTGCATCTGTTCATAGATAATCAAAGGTGAAGCAATCTATCTATTTTGATTTCTTATGTAGGTTTTATTCAGGGTTCATGCCAAAATTGAAGATAGTGATATCCTTAGGCGTTATTTTGATTCAATGCACACTGATCTCCCTGGGTTGATTTTTAGTGCCATGAAGTTAACCTGTTTGGAAGGACGCAAGAAGCAGCCTTATGAAATCTAAATCTATACATGCTGTGCAGATATTATTGAAGTCATTGTGTAGCATATCATTAAATGCTTCTTACAAGATTCCACTGAGTAAAATCTTTGCTTGGCCTGTGAAACTCTTAAGTTTTCTTCTTTTGAACAATGAATATTATGTAACTGACTTCTCTTTTGGGCTATGCTTTCCAGGAATCTCAGAGACAAATTTATTTCCCACCTGTAGCCAATTATGGCAGACAGTGTGACTTGAGTATTTAGGGGAGTAGTTATGAGTGTGTATGTGTGTGTGTGTGTGTGAGTGTGTGTGCACTTCACTTTAATTTTATCTGGTCCCGATATTTATTTTTGACAATCATATTATATGCATTACCTAAAATCACCCTCGAATTTTTCATTGTCTCAAAGCATGGGGGGGAAATAAGCAAATAGTAAATTTAAATTTTTTTAAATTTAATTTTGTTTTGTCAGTATACAGTGTAGTTGATTTTTGTGTCCCTTTACCAAATCCTCCCTCCCTGCTCCCTCCCCATCAATATCATAGCTGTTCACTTCTCTTAAGAAGTTCAAGGAATTGTGATTGTTGTGTCTTCTTCCCTGCCCCCCCCCACTTGTTTGTGTATTTGTTTATTTATTTATTTTTAGCTCCCACAAATAAGTGAGAACATGTGGTATTTCTCTTTCTGTGCCTGACTTATTTCACTTAATATAATTTTTTCTAAGCCCATCCATGTTGCTGCGAATGGTAGTATTTCATTTTTTTTATAGCAGAGTAGTATTCCATTGTGGAGATATACCACAGTTTCCTTACCCACAACATGTTTTGAAATGCTCTTTATCTTGTAATGCCACAAAAGGATTAACTCATATCTGTTGAAAAAGAGGCCCTAAATTGTGAGAATCCATAGAATAAAGAGATTTAGGGAACAGCCACAAAATCCCAAGAGTATAAAACTACAACTATTGTTAAGGATAAGGAGTTTCTCTAGTGGGTAGATTTAGTCACTGCTCTTTTCTCAGATTTAGGAATATCGATGGTTTACCGTTCCTGTTGAGGTCTGGCTTCTGGGCATGGCACTTCTGGAGTTTCACGACTTTTGCCAAGGCAGTTGGAAGCAGGGCTGTGAGCAGTATTTACTGTGTCATGTCTATTGGCTTGGCTGCCAAACTCTGTTACAAGTAAACACAGGGAGAGTTTGTGATTTGGGGAGAAGTTTCTGTTTTCAATGCTTTTAGACAATTGTTTCCAAGTTCAAGGTTTGATGCTTTTTTTTTTTCAATTGACACAAAAAATAAGTCATACTCCCATTTAGACCCATGTAGTTTTAGCATTAGTTGGATTCACATTGCTGTTATAATATATTAAAGGTAATCTTCCTAGAGAAGGCTTAGAGAAAATTATGATTAAAATATTTATAGAACAAATGCTTGTAAACATACTTGCTGATGGATTAAAAAAAGGAATCCAAGATAACAAAGGTATAATAAATTGGTCAAGTGGTGATCTCTTCACTCATTGCAACCTGAGGAATCATCTCGTACTCATTTATTCACTCACTCATTCATTCAACAAATATTTACTGAGAACACACTTTGTACCAGCCACCTTCTACTCTATTTTAAGCATAAAAATAATAGGCATATACAAACCAGTATATTAAAAAAACAAATTTCCAAAGAAGGTATTGGGAACCTACGGTTTTCTATAAATAGACATACTTTCATAAAAGTTTTACGTGCAAACACAAATATCTCTAATGGAGATTAGGGATATTTATCATTTTAATTAGTCAACTCTTAGTTATTCACCCGATGATTTGTCAGGTTCCTCACAATTTTTATTTTTCTTCTTGTTGATAAGCCAAACTAATATTTTCTTTTTATTAAAAAGTAGGTATGTGCCCTTGTAAAACATTTAAAATACAGAAAAGAATAAAGAAGAAAATGTACATTACCTACAACCCTACCTCCCATCCAATACTACTAATATTCTGCTATATTACTTTCTAACATTTTATGTATTTACATATTTTATTTATTGGGAACAATTTTATACCTTGTCTTTTTCCTTAGAATTATTTTCCAAACATTTCACATATTATTAAAAATTCTTTGAAAAATGCTTCTAAAGAGATTCCAGTATTCTATCACATGATTGTAATATAAATTAATTTACATGATGAATATTTAGATTGTTTCACTTTTCACTACTATTAAAAATACTGTGCTGGACTTTGAAAGTTATTTCAACATCTGCTTTCGCAGAACAGCACAAACAGCATGCAAATAAATGACAGCGGCGTTTGTCACCATAATTGCTGAATTTAAGCATCTCTCTTTTCACCTGTACCAAGAACTTTGATTCCTGATTGGATCCATATTGTATGGATTAAAAACTCTAATTTTCTGAAAAGGTAAGTTGATGTAATAAATCAACATTTATTTGCAGATGGAGAAAGCAATATTCCTAACAAACATAACATCATCTCTTTCTTGAACATTTGGCATTTCCAGGTCAGCACAAGGTATAAGGATTTAGAGGCCATGGACATGGTAAGAAAACAAGAAATCCGGTTCAAAATTATTTTACCATTTTTGCTTGAAACCTTTCTTTTCCCCTAAACTGGTAACTTTATTATTTTCTATTTTTCCTTATGATAAAATACACCTCTATAATCCAACATGATAAAGTTAAAAGTTTATAAATTGTCATTCATGAATCGAATTTGCAAAAATAGGAGGTAAAAGAGGTTTATGGCTATCATGCAGAACTGTATGATTGGTTCTACCACATGTGAACCTGAACAAGTCAATTAACCTCCAGAGCCAAAGAACTTCAAACCTTTTCATTAGGAACTTGCAAAGCAGTCCTTCAAGCTTCTAAGAGAATAAATGGTAGATACGAAAACTCTATAAAAGGAAGACTTGTATCTATTGCTTGTGCCTAGGGAACACTGTGTGACCATTTTTTTGTAAGTCAAATTAGCCATTATAATGTATAATACCTGAAGAATCATGGTGTTGCTAAATAGCAAGTAGGTGCCAGAATTCTGTTTTACCTAAAACTCTCTTCCCACAGTCCATTGTCACATGAGCATCAAGTCACTGAGCAAAAAAGGAAGATTTCACAAATGTCTTTTAATTCTCATCTTAACAAAGACATATCACATTGATCAGGCCCTAAATGGATAGTTTCTGACTTATAAAATGTGATTAACTTTTCTTTAACTTGCTAAAGAAAGCAGATAATTCTTAGAGCAGTATTTTATTCAATGTAACTTAAACACAGTAATAGGCAACGGTGTGAATGAGTTAATCCATTCTACAGGCTTTCATCCAACTGCCAAGATAAATCCAATATCTAGTGAGAGTATCTTACTAGCTTTAAACATAAGAACCAGAAACAGAGAGATGATGAGACTTTTACAGCTAGTTTCTCAAACATTTTAAATGTTCACTTGCAAGAGGAGTTTGTAGTTCTGTCATATGTCTTTATCCATGGTAATTTAAGGAAGCATGATATAAAATTAGGATTCTATGTGTCATAATAGGATGGAAGTTTGTGTAATACAGTGAAACTCCCATAGATGCTGGAATCTGAAAGGTCTGGGTTTGAATCCTGGGTATGAACCTTAGACGATCATCTATAAAATAAAAAGGATAAATGTTATTATTTTAAAAATTATATATAGATACCTACATCCATGTAATAAAGACCACTTTACTGAGCTAGGCAGTGTCTTTTATCTGACTTTAGTGACCCCATGCAGATATTCCAGAGGGCAATGACTTGCAAAAATTGCTTCTTATGTGAATTGAAAGCCTAAAAACTCTTCAAAGCAAAGATTTTTCCATTAGTTGTGAAATAGATGTGTCTTACAGAAACTGTTAGCAGAGAGGCTGATTAGTAACAAAAATTGATCTATTTGTCACTAAGGACAGCAGCTGGAAGTTAAAAGCCTCCACTCCAAGAATGGATTCCCTATCTCTAGATTTACGTAGAGCACTCAGAGGTATCTTATCTTTTCCATTAAAAAAACTCTGAAGAAAAATTAGTGTTTATTAACTAAGTGGAAAGCAGGAGTTGAGGCTCCTGCTCTTGAACAGTAAATTATGATTATTGGAACACAGCCTACGAAGTGCCCATGCGATTGAAGCAGGGATGCCTCTCATACTGGACACCTTTAAAGCTCCTAGCCTAATGCTGCCATGCACACTGGGAGCCACAAATACATAGGTGTGGACAACAGACTTTCTTCCTTTTGGAACTATAAATGTTTATTAGGAAACAGAAAACCCATCTCCAGTGTTCACAGAAATGGGTCTCAACTATGCCTGCATACGAGAATTTCCTGGAGAGGTTTTAAAATCATGAATAATTAGGCCCCCATGCCAGACCAAATAAATCAGGACCTTTGGGGGCAGGGCCCAAGTATAGCATATTTTGGTTTAAGCCAGTGGATCTCAAACTTTAGCACGCATCAGAATCATCTGGAGGGCTTGTTAAAACACAGATTGTTACTGCAAGGCTAACACAAAACTTTTGGATAGTACAGCTGCTCTAAAAACATTTGCTGAATAAATGTTGCCAGATTTGCATTTGAAAAGAACAAACTTCCAGAACAGGGTTGATTAACTGGTGTCCATGGATAGGCTTGGTGCTCTTTGAGCTCTTGAAATTGTAATATTTCTCACGTAGTTTAGGCGAAGAGGAAACAATGAATATGAACAAGCTTTGAAAACTGTCCAGCACCACACAGATGTGAGATGCCATTATTTCGTCAGTGTTTCGTATTCTCATTCTACTACACTGCATGCATTATTTTTTGTTCATGATGCTCAGTTTCACCCTGTGCACTCAGTTGCTTGCTGAATAGAAGACTGTGAACGGACCCTACAGGGCTTCTCAGATTTCAGTCTGGCCGATGAGCTAACAGGTGCACTATTCATGGGACCTCCTCCCTGACCTAATGAATTAGAATCTGCATGTACAGGGGAGGGGGAAAGTGAAACGACCCTGATTCTGTCTTTACTCAAACTTTCCAAGTGGTTTTGATGCAGATGAAAATTCGAGAACCACTGTACCAGGCTGACCTCGTTATTGCTCATCCTCTCTTAAAAGCTCCCTAGTAGGAGAAGGTAACACTGCATCCTTGGCTGGAGGATAAGCAAATTAAATACAGGACGCTGTACCCTACACATTTTCCTGACTTGAATCCCATTATAGGATCCTGAGAGAGCCATCTCAGAATGGTCAGACTCCACAAATGAACAGCACATTTCTTGCAAGTCAATTTCCCATGAGGGGCTTTCAGCTTCCTCACCAAGTTTTAGAGTTGTATGGTTGTCTTCATTCGACTGAAAAAAAAAAAATTATCTGCCATGGCTGCTAACAGTCAAACTGAATCTGGGCTGCTCAAAATGTCCCTGTGGAAATAAGAAATGAGGGCAGCCCTTTCCGGGTTATGGAGGCCATGAATAATGCACAGAGAGTGCAGTTTCTTTTCATGGAGTTTTCACCGTGTTAATATTTGTGACTACTCTAGAAAGCAGAAAATGTAGGGAAAATAAGAGGGAGCATACCTAAAAAGCAGCACGTGTGGCATGTTCGACAACTTTGACATTTCTTTTTCATACAGTGTGGCATGTGATTGCAGCACAGGGTGATGAAAAGATGACTTTTCCAAAGATCAGTTAATCAGAAAAGCTCACATTGAGAGAGCGTGCTTGGTGCCAAAGCTGTGTTGTGTCTTACACATATCATCTAATTAAACTTCATTAATTTGCTACTCACTACAAGTTTTTAATAAAAGTAAATGTGGAACAAAGTAAAAACAACAACAACAACAACAGAAAGCGTGCCTATAAATAGGTTGAGCCAACAGGCCAGAAATCCTGCTTTGTCTTGAAGGTTGTTAGCTTCAGCTTCTATGGCACCACTTGGCAGCCAGCTTTATGAATAAGGTGTGGTGAGCCACCAGGTGAAAGTGCTTCGAGGCAATTCTCTTAGGAAAGAAAAACAAACAAGTTTGGAACATCTAGTACCGTTTGGGATTTTCACCTGTGACACTGAGGACAGAGACTCAAGCATTGCCGTCAGTGGAGGAGCATAGATGTCAGATGGTTAACATTTAAAAATTCTCCCCTGTTTGCATAGTTCGTAAAATAACACTTCTTGTAAGAGGTGGATTCCCTGTCTCATAGGAGCTTACAATCTGTTACAGGAAGGAAATCCCCACACATTTTTATTTATAAACATGTATGTTAACCATAAAAAGCAGCTCGATCCATACAGATCAGTGAATAGGAATCAAGAGATGAAAAACAAAAGAAATGAGACTCAGCCAGTCAAGGGGGTCCCAGTCCCAGGGTGAGGGTCAGTGGGTAGAGGGAGGAGCCATGGGAAGCATCCAAGATCACCTGTGAGCTACGGAAGAGCGAAAGAGAAGGAGGAAACCAACAGCCTGGTTACTAGCCTCATCCAGGTCACATCTTGGGGTTCACCTGTGTCTGAATATCCAAGTCTTCTCTCTGCACAAGCATCATAGGATCCCCTCTTCCTACTCCCTTTTCCTGAATCTGCATGGGCTAACTGCAGCTCTTTCAACAGGGGAGACTACTGGAGTCACCAACCGCGTGTGAGATTCTCGCCCCTGCCCCCAGAGTCCAATGTTCCATTTCATTCTGAGCTCTGGCCCTCCCAGGAGGTCTGAATGGGCCCAGGGCACTGCTATGCACTGAGGCTCTCTGGGAGTCAGTGATCGCTCTTTCCAGTAGCCTACAGTGATTAGGCAAGTGCTTGATTCCAGCAGTGGCCGAGAAGCACTCCTGCCTATGCATAATAACAGTAATAAGGAACAACATTATCACATAGCTCCCATAATTCAGGCAATGGGCTAAGTGACAGTAAAGCTAGGGCTTACAGACCCCTCGAGTCTGTTGCACAGACTGGGTCACAAACCCTCCACACACAGGTCTGTGAGCTAGGCAATAGAAAAAAAAAGGTTCTGGGAGCTGTAGGTATAGAAAAATGAATGGGTTTTACTCAGATCTAGGAGCAACTATCCCAGTAGCTTCTCTGAGAGTTCTGAGAAACACTGTGGATCAAAGCTGTTAGTCTTTTATACTTAAGTCCGCAATCCTGGACACCTGGGTGCCCATACACGACTTACATTTAGTAGTAACAAGGAACACCTGAGGATATTTACAGCAAATGCTCGGCAAGGTTCTGAACATCCGAGGGGCCCTGACATTTTCCTATTTTTCCCAGTGACCTATGAAAAGAATCATGGTGCAGGGGCAGGCAAGGGTCTGTCATCTGGTCACTTCTCTGCTGACACTTGCTGCTGATATTACTGTTCCTTTAGTCCCTTGTTGACCACTTCTGCCATGCCCCTCTACTCTTGGGTGGCCAGATGTGCAAAGCTCTCTCCTGTCCTCCCGCATCACTCCAGGGCTTCTCCAGATCCACTGGCCCACTCAGCTGCACCTTCTCTAGCTGTGAGAGAAAAACCCAAACCCCACCTTATTGCATCCTCCGTTCTTCTCAGCTCTATGGTTTGAGCATAAACTATTCTTTGAGTTCTCCCAGTTTTGCTTTTGATATTTAAGATAAGATTTTTGCACACCTAAAAACAAGTCATGTAATTAACTAGCAAAACAAATTTCTTGGTACCCTGAAACATCTGGGTTTTAGAATAGAAAATTATGTTTTAAAGATTAACATATCTCTTACTGAGGGAGATTTACAAGAATCTCCTTAGAAACTCACAAATCAAGAATTTGACTCCTCTCTGTACTATTTCCATCTTCAGAGCAGTTCGTACACAAACCCTCTCTGCTGCCAGAACACAGGGAGGTGCTGATGGGTAGAGAACTAAACTTCAGCTTAACGTCTCCAGTTGCCATCCTGGTATGCAAGGAAGAAGCAAATTATGAAATTCAAAACTTGGCTAGTGTTTTTTGTTTTGTTTTGTTTTTCACAGTAGAATAATAAGGATAAAAGAAATGTCAAGGGGAGGCTGAGAGAGAGTGGGTCAAAGTTAATTTACTACTGATGAAGAAAGGACAGATGGCACACTCCTTTTCTCACTCTCTATATTTAGTAGAGAGTATATTTAATCATTATTTTTTCATAAAGAGTATTTAGGTTTGAGCTTTTAGTCGTAAGCAAGAAAGGCATACTCTGGCCAATTAAGCAGAAAATGAAATTTATTAAAAGGATCTCAGGCAGCTCAGAGAAAGGTTAAGTGGGCTGGAAAACCAAGCTCAACGCTAAGTTTCTGGGAATAAGGTCTGAAACACCACTGCACAGGGGTCCCTCCCTGGGACTGCTGCCCACACAGCACCAGATGCTACTGTTTGCCCTGTTGCCAGGAAGTGGACTGTACTGCATCTGCAAGTGCCACGATCACCCATGTCTCTTCTGCACCAGGAATCAATCTTGGAACCACTCAAAAGCTTGACAACCCTGCTGCCACCAACACCGTCAAAATGGGTATTGTGCAAAGCCTCCATCCCCAAATGCTCATTTCCAGTTCAGCCTGATTGGAGGAACTCAGGAAATACGTGTATGCCTTGCTGGCAAGGGGGTAGGGGGCATAAGATTCAATTTTGTAGCATCTATCTACCCTTATGAGGCAACATAGTCCCTAAACATAGTGAGAGTATTCAAAAGGTGGTCCATTAGGGAACTCAACTGAGTACTAGATACAATCATAAAAAGGAGAGATACACTGTCTTGGAGAGATCACCAGGATATATTGTTATGTATGAAAGCAAGGGGCCGGCCCGTGGCTCACTCGGGAGAGTGTGGTGCTGATAACACCAAGGCCATGGGTTCGGATCCCACATAGGGATGGCCGGTTAGCTCACTTGGGAGAGCGTGGTGCTGACAACACCAAGTCAAGGGTTAAGATCCCCTTACCGGTCGTCTTTTTAAAAGAAATTTTTAAAAATTTAAAAAATTTAAAAAAATAAAAAGAAAGCAAGGGAGTGTGACAGCATATAATATGCTACCCTTTGTGTGGGAAAGGAGGGAAATAAAAAAAAATGCACCAGTAAAAATAAACATTGGGAGGATAAAGAAGAAATCATTAAAAATGATTACCTATAGTAGGAAGAAATAAGGCAGTAGAGTGTGGGGTGGAAGGAAGACTTTCTATCTGGATCTGCTTTCTGAAACATTACCTACAAACAACTAATTTCATTAAAAATCTCAACTGCTGGGAACTGACCAGTTAGCTTGGTTGTTAGAGCATGGTGCTGATAACACTAAGGTCCAGGGTTCAATCCCTAGCCAATAACCAAAAAAAAAAAAAAACTCAATTCCTAAAATTGAAAACCAAACCAAACAAATGAACCCGGTTGTATATTAAATTATTAGGTTAACTCCACAGAGGAAAAATAAGTTTAAGTTTAAAGAAAACCTTAAAAAAAAAAAAAAGTACCTTAACTGTACGTTCTTAATGGGATGCATTCTAAGGACAAAAAAATTAACAAAAAATTGTTGAAACTTTTCTCAGTACTAATATTGATACTGTTTTTTAAAAGTATTTTCTTTATATTTTAAGTTAAAACATAAGGGAAAAGAGATAAATGTATGAAATTAAAGAAATTAAATAAAAACACTGTAATGCTAAAATTGAGTTAGAAATGTCAATACAAAATCATGTTCTTTTTTTTTTGTTTTTTGGTTTTTTTTATAAAGAAAAACAAAATTTATTGCTTACAGTTTCCAAGGCTGGGAAGTCCAAAGTCCAACTGATAGTGGTAACAGTGACCCAGGGGTCTCAAGTTGCAAGACGGTGGAGGCAGAAAGAGCAGAGAGACAGACTCTCTTCTCTCCTCTTTTAAAGCCCTCAGAACCACACCCTGACCACCATTTTTTAATCCATTCACTACTGCAGGGTCCCATGACCCAATCACCTCTTCAAGGCTCCACCTTTCAGTTACCATAATAGGATTTCCCACCCTCTTAACAGTCACAGTGGGGCTAAGTTTCTAATATATAAAACTTGGGGGACACAATTCAAGCTTCAATGAGTTTTGGGGGACATAATTCAATCCACTACATTCTGCCCCTGGCCCCCCCAAATGCACGTCTTTTTCACATGTAAATACACTCATTTTATCCCCAAAGTCATAACTTGTTTAAGGTCAAAAGTCCTAAGTTCAAAGTCCCATCTGTGAAATTCGAAACAAGTTATCTACTTCCAAGATACAATGGTGAGACAAACACAGGGTACATATTCCCATTCCAAAAGGGAGAAATAGACCAGAAGAAAGGGGTAACAGGTCCCGAACAAGTCCAAAACCCAGAAGGGCAGGAATTAAATCTCAAAGCTGGTGAATCAGGTACCTTGATTCCATGTTCAACTTTGATTCCATGTTCGACCCATGCAAAGGCACTCCTCTGGGTCCCTAAGTCCTTGGACAGCTCCACTCCTGTGGCTTTCCTGGTCTCAGGTGATGCCTTAGCTCTTGCAGGCTGGCGTTTCACGCTGGTAGCTCCACAGGTTTGGGGTGTCCATGGCAGTCCTGCGCTCATGGCCCCACTAGGCATGGCACTGATGGGGTTTCTCTGCTGCAACTCTGACCCCACGTTTCTGCTCGGTATTGCTCTAGTAAAGGTTGTCTGCGGAGACTCTGCTCCTGCAACAGATCTCTTCCTGGGCCCCCAGACTTTTCCATACATCCTGTGAAATCTGGGTGGAGGCTCCCAAGCTTCCACAGCTCTGGCATTCTGCGAACCTGCAGACCTAACACCATGTGGATGCTGCCAAGACTTCCAGCTTGTATCTTCCAAAACTGTATGTCCAGACACACCCGGGGCCAAGTTAGCCATGGCTGGAGCAGCCATAGCAGCTGGGGTGCTGGAAGCAGCTTCTCAAGGTAGCCCTGGGCATCGAGCCCCTGGAGGGCACCTCAGGCCTGTTCCCCAAGACCACTCTGTCTCCCTAGGCCTTTGAGCCTGAAATGGAAGGGTTGGTCCCAGAAGCCTCTGCAATACCTTCAGGTCCTTTTTCTCCTTCTCTTGATAATCCCTTTCCTTTATACTAATCTTCTTAGCTAATGGTCTCTGGGCTTCACCGTTGCATGCTTTCTTCTTCTCTACCACATGGCCAGACTGCAAATTTTCCAAATCTTTACACTCTGCTTCCCTTTTAAATTCTAGCTTTATGTCATGCCTTTGCCACCATAAATCGGCATAGGCTGTTACATGTAGCTATGCGGCTTCCTTAATGCTTTGCTGCTTAGAAATTACTTCCACCAAGTACTCTGCTTCACAACTCCTAAGTTCCAACTTCCACAAAGTCCTAGGGCATGGACACAATGCAGCCAAGTTCTTTACTATTGTGTAGCTAGGGTGATCTTTCGTCCAGTTCCCGATAAGTTCCTCATTTCTCTCCAAGACCTCATCATCCACATAGCCTTTACTGTCCACATTTCTATCAACATTCTGGTCACAACCATTTAACCATTTAACTCTAAAATGTTCCAAACTTTCTCTCATCTTTTTGTCTTCTTCTGAGTCCTCCAATCTCCTCCAACCTTTGCCTAACACCCATTTCCAAAGCTGCTTCCACATTTTCAAGTATTTGTTATAAGCAACACCCCACGTCTCTGGTACCAATTTTTTGTATTAGTCCGTTTGTGTTGCTTATAACAGAATACATGGAACTGGGTGATTTATAAAGAAAAACAAAATTGGTTGCTTCCAGTTTCTGAGGCTGGGAAGTCCAAAGTCCATCTGGTGGTGGCAACAGTGACCCAGGGGTCTCACATTGCAAGATGGTGGAAGCAGAGAGAGCAGAGAGCACAAAATCATATTTTTAAAAATTAAATATTTTCCACAGAAATATTCAAGTTGTAATGTCACTGCATTAGCAATTAGCCCTCTTAGAACAGGAATTTTGACTGTCTCAGCTTGTTTGTGCTGTTATAACAAAATATCTGAGACTGGGTAATTTATGAAAAGCAGAAATTTACTTTCTCACGGTTCTGGAGGTTAGGAAGTCCAAGAATAAGGTGGCGGCAGGTTCACTTGTCGAGTGACGGGGCTGTCTGTTTCCAAGATGGCACACTGCTGCTGTGTCCTCACATGACAGAACAGAAGCGAACAAACCCACTCCCACAAGCCCTTTTATAAGGGCTCTAATCCCATCCATGAAGGCTCTGCATTTGAAGTGTAAACATATGAATTTTGGAGGGGGCACCATCATTCAAACCATAGCACTCATCCTACCCCTTACAAAAGGGATCCAGATCTAGTGCCCAACAGCAAGCAAGGAAACTTTCCAAGATTAATGAAGTCACGATGACTCAGGAGCCAGCTCGAAGTGTCAATTACACTTGTGGCAATTTGAACAACCACGGCTGCCCTATGATTGTAGTCTATTGAAATTCATTGAATTTGTAAAAATCTATGAGTCTATAAAGATAGCAACAAAGGGAAAGTCAGAATTTAAAAAGGGCCTCACTTGTCACTATTTGCAGTAGTTTTTTAACTCTTTACTTTGAAAGTATGTGAATAATGGGAAGGAATGAACCATTAATCCTGCTTTCCAGCAGACGCTATATCTCGGGGCAACCACATAGCTCCAGCTGATGAGAAATGTCTGCAATCAACGTATATGAAATGACAGAGTTAGCAAATTAGCATTCTGCCACACGTCATTAAATTATTGATCCAGGCAAAGAACTGGTGTTGACACTATTGGATGAATGATTAATGGTGAACTGGACACCTGTATGGGGACAAAACAACCCCACAGAGATAGGTTTCTGGTTGCAATGGAGGTGTCGGGATGTTATCCCCACCCAGGGGTCTCTCTTAGCATCGCACTAGTGGACAATCAGTACCATGAGTCTACTGATGAGATGCTACATGAAGCGAAATGCATCATCTATTATGTATTCCAGCCTCAATCTTAGAGTCTTTGTATCTACGTTCCATTTACAGAAACAAGCTAAATGATGCCACAAGGAAACAATCAAATAAATCCAGAATCGGGGATATTTTCTTCATTGTGAGTCATTCTCTTCAGAAGACAGTGCCATTAAAATGTGACTGGCCTGGTTAAATGGGACTTAAAGAAACAGCAATGAGATGCAATGTATGCTCTCAAATTAGATCCAGTTTTAGACAAGCCAGATATATATGATTTGGGGGACATGTAGGGAAATTTAAATGTGGACTGGTGGTTAATAATGCTAAAGATTTTAAAACAATGTTTTTAAAGTGAGACAAATGTTATTTTGTCTATACATGAAAATACTCTTATTTTTAAAAGATACAACTGATATACTTATGATGAAATATCTTGACATCCAGAAGTTACTTTAAAATAATTCCACATAAAAATAAATATTTAGAAAGAGAATAGGCAATTAGAAAACAGATTTTTTCACTGAGTTAAATATTTTTTACAATAGAATATTTATTGCATTATACTACAAAGTTGCCATATCTCTGGGGATTTGTAATTGCTCAGCCTAAACCTTGAGTCTGCATTGGCTATGCTACTTCAGCCAGCAGTAGCAATCCACTGTACCATTGACAGAAATGTGGGTATATTAGTTTGCTAGAGCAGCCCTAACAAAGTACCACAAACCAGGTCATGTAGGACAACAAAAATTTATTCTTTCACATTTTGGGAGGCTAGAAGTTCAAGATCAAGGTGTCAGTTGGCTCCTTTCGAGGGCTGAGAGAGAATTTGTTCCATGCCTCTCTCATAGATTCTGGCAATCTTTGGTGTTCCTTGGCTTATAGAAGCATCACCTGGTCTCTGCCTTAATCCTTACAAATTTCCCCTTTTCATAAGGACACTAGTCATATGGATTAGAGCCCATCCTAATAGTCTCATTTCAACTTGATTACCACTGTTAAGGCCCCATCTGCAAATAAGGTCATATTCTGAGGTACAGGGGGTTAGGACTTCAACATAAAAATTTTGGGAGACACAATTCAACCCCTAAGAGTACGGAAGAACAAAGTCTGTGATTGTGTTGTCAAACCATGGTCCTGAGAAGCCTAAGGATTCACAAACCACACAAGACTCAGTTGCCGCCGAGGGGAGGGTCCAGTAGACAGGGCGTCACCTTCCCACCCTTTGGTGAGAGCACCCCCACTTCTACCTGTTTACATATTGGGTTTCACGTGAGATTTCCTGAAAAAGGAAAAATTTTCAGACAACTGTGCTCTGTATAAAGCACTATAAAGCAATGCCCTTTAGCCTTGTGCCAGCCATGCAGTGACAGCAGCATTATACACAGGAAAAACAAGTGCCAACCTCTTCCCATCCCTCACTAGATCTCTGCATTTTCTTTTTGCCCTAAATTTCCAAGAATTGATCAGAACGAATACTCCCGTTTCACAATATCATTTTTCCTTTGCTTCCTGAGAATGAATCTGATTTTCTTAAGAAAAGTCCTGATTCAGAAACGTGGTTTTTGTTCACTGACAGTTATAGGCATGTTATGAAACTTGCAAACTTCATTCTTGTTCATTTCTATATTTTTTATTATACAAATAAAAAAACACAAAGAAGATAGAATAATACCACTATCCAGTGACTATATTCCTTTAGAAATCAGGAATCAAAGCATAGTAAGTACTAACTCATAATTTTTTTATTACACTAGAGGGCGCTAGATTAGCATACAAGAGGAAGCCCCACAAAAGGACAGACACAAATTAGCTGCAGTGTATCATTTAACCTAAAATAAATTTTAGCCATTGTTTTTTCAGAGCTGAGAATTGGCATATTTCCTAATTAAAGAGTTTTTCACATCCCACATGGGATTTAATCTCTTTCACATCTAAAAATACAAAAATTTCTCTGAATGAATTGCCCCAATACACACACACACACACACACACACACTCGCACAAACACAACCTACAAATGCCTGGCGAATACAAGCACATTCTGCTCTCTTGATCTGAAACAGAAATAAGGTCTCATATTATTAAGTATTTTTATTACCCATGTAATGTGTCCTATTTAGTAACTAGAAGCAGTTGTCAAAATAAATTAAGTAAACTCTATTGATGATGTAGCTTGTCCTTAAAAAGGTTATTTAGTTACACGGTTGCTTAGTTTAAATCTATAAGGGAATTACGTGTTGTCGTTAGCGCACAGTTTATTCTGGCAGCTTGTTCCTCCTAATGTTACACTTCCCCACCCCACAGGGTTATTTACAGGCACTATCAGGCCAAATCAGCAAAATTTTCAGGAACAGGAAGAAATGTCTGGAAACATCCATGTCTCCCTTTCAAATTTGCCTACTTTAAATGTCCAAAGTATAAAGATTTGGGTTTATATAGAGGAAAAAAATCATCAAGCTCTAGTTAAAGTTCAAGGGGAAAAGTGCTCACTATTCTAAATTCTAACAGTGAAGTCTTGAGGCTGGTGTCCAACTAATAACTCTGCAAAGATAATAAGAAATTCTGCCAAGTCTCTCTTCACACCCATCACACGATACTAAATTAAAAACACTGTAGATTCTGGGGACAGATAGACTTGAGTTTAAATCCCAGACTCCACGGATCAATTTTCTCATTTCTAAAAAGGGATCAATATTCCTGAGCTATCTGGTATATCGTGATGACATTACAAAAGAGACAATGTTTTTGCTCACGTGAATCAAATATTTATAAAGTATTAGATATTCTTCCTCTTTCTTTTTTCCCCCTTTTCCTGTTTTTGCTTGCTTCTTTTCTCTGTCTCCTCCCTTCTGCCTTTCTAAGTTGTCTGATTTCAAAAGATGTCAGGCTTGCAAGAGTGGCAAGCATTCTACGTTGCACTTACAACAATGTTTAGTATTTGGTGGCTTTTATGTCTACCTCTCCTCACCCCTCCTCCTGCCCCCCCTCCTTCCTCACACCCGTGTTCACAAATTCAAATGGGTAGTGCCATGGAGGCTGCACTCTGAGCAGTTTACACAGTGTCTGATGCAGAGTAAGTGCACCAACCGTGCTTGATTGTATACAAGGACACTTCAAAAAGTTCATGGAAAATGGTTTTAAAAGATAATACGAATCCTTTCACAAACTTCTTGAAGACCTCTTTGCATTTCAAAGGGCATATTCTTTTCCTGTTATAGTTTATTTCAGCTCTACTGAGAATGCAATGATATACTCTAATCCACTGTATTAGGCAGGGGTTTTAGTGGCAAACCACAGAACCCACTCCACTAGTGTAAGACAGAGATTGTGTAAGGGACATGGGTAGCTCACAGAATTGCTGGGATGACTGCAGAAAGATGATTCCGGGAGCTGTTCCCTCTTCCACAACAGAAAGCTGTCAAATCAGAAAGCCACTGTCAACATTACTGGTGAGGAAGATGGACTATGCAGAGATTCAGTAATGTGATCCTATATTTAGGATCTATTTTAAAACTATGTGTCTTTAATATTTTTGAAACTATATATCTTGAATATTTCTGCAAATAACCAAATTCAATAATATCATATTGTCTATTTCTCTAAACAGGACTCTATATTGTATCCTGTATAGATTAAATACGGAATTTTAAACACTGAGAAAGAGATTGGCTTCTGGATTATTGTTTTCAATTATCCTCTTTTCCCAGAAATATTTATTGAACCTCTGAAAAAGAGCTGGAAAACTATAGCCTCTGGTACCTTGGACTTTAAAATTCACATGGAAGTTCTCTTTATTGTAGCATAATTCAAAATATACTACAAGCAAGAATATCACCAAATGAATGTTTGCTACAGTTTTCTCACTGGGTTGATTATTTAACACTTCCTTAGTTCCTGCTTAACCTTTACCTGGCCCATTATGTCAAATCTATGGCCTTTTGCAAAGCATATGGAAGACATTCCAAAATGAGAAAGATTGTCAGCATAACCAAGAGGAAAATTAGAGTAGATGTGGGTTCCTTTTGATATATAAAAAAATTTCTTATTTTTTGCTTTCCAGATCTGACTTCTACTCTATAATTTCCGTCGTAGCATACAGATTAAAGGTAATGGGTTTGCAGAGCACAGTGAGCTTGAAAATTGTTGCAATCACTCAAATTTCTACTCCTAAACCCCTCTCCAAAACTTCAATCTTCCTTTTAAACAAAACAAATATTATAGACTCTCTATAATGCCTCAAAGCATTGTGCTAGTCTCTTTATATACATTCCTTATTTACCTCTGATTTGAAAGCTGCAAGTAGCCCAAATCAATGGCAACAGAAAAAAATAGTTTTGATACCATCAGAAATAATAATTACTAACCCAATAATTTAAATCTCATGGAACAATGAATAGATGTTTCACTGAGCAGAAATATATGATTTAAAAACAATCCATATCCATATGCAGGTTACAGAGGTGTAGAATGAATAATTAATTTCCCTCTGTATTAGTCAGGTTCCCAACATGAAACACAGGCACAAAATGAATGATTTAAGGACAGTGAAGGAAAGGGAAAATTTACAAAGGTGTGGGCAAAGATTAAGGAAACCATTGTTGAAATAGAGAGCACTCAGAGGCTAGTAACTGTGGGTGGGAGGGGAGAACTGTCACATGCTCAAAGGTGTGGGCAGGAAGGCATGGTTCGTAGAATCTAGATCAGGCAGCTGTGTGGAGAGGGGGCTACATGGTAGGAAGTCGTGTCCTCAGTAGAAGGATGAAGACAATCCACTGTGGCCTGTCAAGAAGATGGCTGGGGGAATATATACTTCAACTTCACCCTCCTCCAATTCTTCCATGACTTGCTCCCACCTTCCACTGGCAGAACTTAACCAGAGACAGAAGCAAGGACACTCACTGACCACTAACACAGTCACAGGGCACAGAGCCAGAGTGGAGAGTGGATCTGGAGGGGAATGAGAGAGAGAGTGGGCAGGGCCTTTATTTGGTGCCTGCCTGGCAATTCTTCATAGATACTCTCTAATCCTTTCAAACATCCTACCAAGTAAACATTTTCTGTAATTTTCATATTAAAAACTGATGCTCAAATCTATTGCTGTTATTTACCACATGCATTAATGTATGTCATCACAATAATAGATTGAAGGGGAAAAAAAACTAAGTACACCCAGAAAAAAGCACTAGAAAAAATTTAATTTCCAATGATGATAAAATGTTTTATCAATCTTTTCATAGAAGGGAACTTTCTTATATTAGTAAAGAGTATATATATATTTAAATCTATAGTAGATATTATACCTGATGGTAGAAATGTAGAAACATGGCTTTAAAATTAGGAATAAATCAAGGATGTCCACTCTAGTGTTTATATTAAATATTTTAATGCAAGTCCAAGATACTGCTGTAAGCCTTACCTACGGCAGGACAAAAAATACATAAGGACCAGCCAGATGCAAAAAACAAAACCACAAAAATGCATAAAGATTGCTATGGGTTAAATGTATCCCCCCAAATTCATATATTGGAAACTTAATCCCCAATTTAACAGTGTTGGGAGGTGGGGCCTGATGTGAGCTGTTTAGGTCATGAGGGCTCCACTTCAGTGAATGGTTTAAAGCCACTATAAAAAGGACTTGTAGGAATGGGTTCTCTCTCTTCCACTCTTCTGCCATGTGAGTGCACACATCTGTCCTCTCTTGCCCTGCCACCTTCCACTATGTAAAGGTGCAGCACAAAGGCCCACATCAAATGCTGGTAACTTGATCTTGGACTTCCCAGCCTCCAGAATTGTAAGAAATAAATTTCTATTGTTTATACATTAGCCCATTTGTGGTATTTTGCTATAGCAACATAAAACAGACTAAGCAAAGATTTAATAAGAATGAAAAATCTTTTATAAACATTATAGTTGTCTACATAGAAAACCCCCCAAAATCTATAGGCAACTTATGAGATCTAAGCAGAGAGTTCAACAAAATTGCTAAATACAAGAACAATGTACAAAACTCAACTGCATTTTTGTATGACAGCAACAGAGTTAGAAAATGTTGTTTTAAAATTTAAAGAATCTAGAGATAAACTTAATAAAATATATGTGTGACTTTCATGGAGAAAATTGTAAATATAAACAAATACTGAAAGGTATTTAAAAATACAAATAAATAGATAGATGTATATGTTCATGTTTGGGTTATCAAAATATAATGCTTCTTTTGGATTAGTTTACAAATTCAATATAATTCCAATAAGAATGCCAACTGGATTTGGAAGAACTTGAAAGTTCACCTTGAAATCTACATTTGAAAAATGAAGAGTCAAGAATACCCCCCAAAAATTGTTATATTGTTTTGTGGATACTTGAGATAAAAATTGTCACTGAATCAAAAAAAAAAAAAAATACTAAAAACAGTACTGGATGAAATCAAGACATACTCTACCAAATATCAAGACTTATTATAAAACTAAAATAATTAAGAAAATGTGACAAGAAAGAACACATAAACAAATGGAAGAAAAGAGATAGCCCAGAAGCAGACCTGTGAAGGTTATTCTAGGTGTGAACTTGATTAGTTTAAGGAATGCAGAGAAACCTGACAAAACTATCTTTTTAGGTGTGTCCATGAGGTTGTTTCCAGCAGAGATTAGTATTACAGTCTGAGTAGACTGGGTGGGAAAGACCCACCTGCAGTGTGGGTGGGAACCATCTAATCTGCTGGGGGCCCAGAGAGAACAAAAGACAGAGGAAAAAGTTGAAAGTCTCTCTCTGTCCACTGGAGCTGGGATACACTCCTCTCCTGTCCATGGACATTAGAGCCCGAGACTCTTCAGCCTTGGATTCCAGGATTTACACCACGGACACCACTGGCTTCCCTGGTTTTGAGGCCTTTGGACTTGCACTGAGCCACGCTACCAGCATCCAGTCTGCAGACGGCCTGTTGTGGGACTTTTCTTCACAATCTTGTGAGCTAATTCCCCTAATTAATCCCCTCTCGTATATTTACAACATATCCTATTGATTCTGTCTCTCCAGAGAACCCTAATATAAGACCCATGTGTATTTAGTTATTAGTTATATGACAGAAGTGGCGATACGGATCAGTGGAGTGGAGGAGCGCTAGGACAATTAATTATGCATATGGAAAAACGTAAAATTGGATTCCCATCTCACACCACAAAAATATCATCTCTAAGTGTAACAAAGACCTACATTTAAAAATACAACTTTAAATGTTTTAGAAGAAAATATCTTTGCGGCTTCAGTGTAAGAAGGGTTTTCTTAAATGAGATGTGAAATGCACTTATAACAAAAAAAATGATAAATTTGTCTGCATCAAAATTAGTGAAATTTGCTTGACAAAAGACAAAGTAAAAAGGTAAGCTACAAGCTGGGAAAAGATACTTGCGTTGTGTATAACTGGCAAATCAGTAAGAAAAAAGACAACCAAATAACAAAAACATGAGGAAGAAATTAAAAGAAAAGTGATTTTAGAAGTAAGCAAAGGACAAAAAGTTAGTTCCAGCCCAGGCACACCACCAGCTCCTCAGGGCCTGCCTGCTGGAGACCGGACCCCATTCCCACAACCAGGAACACTGCCAGCACCAAGGAGCATGCCAAAAACATCACCTCCATGTGGGTGGCCCACCACGGCCACCACAATAACCATGGCTGCCACGAAAGCAGCTAGATGCCACAACCACCATGCAGATGGTCCGCCAGCCACCAGAGTGCATTGACACAAGGAGAGTTATGAGCAGAGACCAAAGAAAAGAAGAGGATGTCTCTCTCCACAAAGCCAATTCCAGAGTGACAGAAGAAGCATCTGCTCCACAATAATATTGGGGCACCTGAGCACACCTCTCAGCATTGGACAGATCATCTAGGCAACAAATCAACAGAGTAACCGGAGAGAAGAAATCTAGGGTAATTAGAAGGGGGAGGGGGAGGGAGAGAGGGAAGGAGAGAGATGGGACAAGGGGCATAAAGAATAAGTACGATTTGTAACAATATATATGCTAGTAATATTGATTTGATCAACAAAAATATGTATAATCAATTATGATTCAATAAAAATTGAAAAAATAAAAAAAAACCAGTATGCATGAGAGTTCTTCAAAAGATTCATGGAAAATGTGTATTATTAAAAAACTATGCACGGATTTCAAAAAAATGTTTTACACCAAAATAAACTAGTACTAACTTTGCATAGCATGAACAGGATCTAGTTTGAAGCACTAAGGTGGATAAGACATCAGTTTGAAAAGAGCCCCTATCAGAGTAACACAAATTCTGCTAAAATTGAAAGAAGAACAAATGTCAAATTGATGGTGAATCTTGGGTGGAAGAATGGTGAAATAATTGATGCTTTATGAAAAGTTCCTGGGGACAATGCCCCAAAGAAATCAGCAGTCTATGCCTTTCCTGCAGTGAAGACCTCGCCACAAGAACATGCCTCTAGCAAACGATCTCCTCTTTCCTTCTCTAGAAAAGAGAGAAGGAAACACAAGAAGAAGCACCTGGCACCTGGTGCAGAGCCACAACTTCTACCTCATAGATGTGAAATGCCCAGGATGCTATAAAATCACCATGGTCTTTAGCCAGATACAAATGGTATCTGTCCTCTCCCAGCCTGCAGGAGGAGAAGCAAGCTTTACAGAAAGAAGTTCCTTCAGGAGGAAACAGCACCAACAGCACCCTGAATGGAGATGAATGGAAAACCATCCCAAAAAGCACATTTTGGAGAATAAATTAACAGTTTACAAATGGAAAACTCATTTTAAGAAGGGACAAGACAATGTTGAAGATGAAGCCTCCAGTGGCAGACCATCCTTAGCAATTTGAGAGAAAAAAATTAATACTGTTCCTTCCCTAATTGAAGAGGACGGACAATTAACAGCAGAAACAATAGCTGACACCACACACATCTCAACTGGTTCAGCTTACACAATTCTGAATGAAAAAATCACAGTTGAGCAAAGCTTCCACTTGGTGGGTGCAAAACCTGCTGCATTCAGATCAGATGCAGAAAAGAGCAGAGCTTTCAATGGAAATTTTCAACAAATGGGATCAAGATCCTGAAGCATTCCTTTGAGGATTGTAACAGGAGATGAAACATGGCTTTGCCAGTATGATCCTGAAGACAAAGCACAACCAAAGCCATGGCTACCGGGAGGTGGAAGTGGTCCTGCCAAAGCAAAAGTCGACCAATGGCAAAAGTCAGGGCAACAGTGTTTTGGGATGCTTAAGGCATTTTGTTTTTTGACTTTCTGGAGGGCCAAAGAACGATAACATCTGCTTATTAGGAGAGGGTTTAAGGAGAGTTAGCCAAAGCTTTAGCAGAAAAATACCTGGGAAACCTTCATCAGAGCATCCTTCTCCACCATGACGGTACTTCTGCTCATTCCTCTCATCAAACAAGGGCAATTTTGTGAGAATTTCAATGGGAAATCATTAGGCATCCAACTTACAGTCCTGATTTGGCTCCTTCTGACTTCTTTTTCTTTCCTAATCTTAAAAAATCTTTAAAGGGCTCCCATTTTCCTTCAGTTAATAATGTGAAAAATACTGCACTGACATGGTTAAATTCCCAGGACTTCAGTTCTCTAGGGACGGACTATGCATGGAGGTTATAATCACTTACAAAAGTGTCTTGAATTTGATGAAGCTTATGTTGAGAAACAAAGTTTATATTTTTATTTTTACCATTTAATTCCATTTTCCATGAACTTTATGAAGTCCCCTCATATAGTAAACAAAGCATTATTAGTCAATTATGTAAATACTTCTATTAATCATTAATTTCTACAGTTTCATAAAACACAACACAAAAAGCACAAACCATGAATAAAATGATTGGTAGATTTAATTATATTAGAATTAAGTTTTCCATAACAACAGACATAGTAAACAAGGTGAAATGACAGGCTACAAATTGTGAGATACATAATAGTATTTGATTGACAAGGTACTAAGTTTGGAGAAGACATGAAACAAAGAGAGTTCTCACATGCTTGCTTAGGGTGTCTCAATTGGCATCGCTTTGAAAATCAATTTTGCAATGTCTAGTAAAATTGAAGATGATTACGCTCTTCAATCTAGCAATTTCTAGGTATAGTCTTCAGAAAAACAGATGTGCACAAGAGGATATGTTCAAGAATATCATCAAAGCATTGTTTGTGGGCCGGCCTGGTGGCGCACTGCTACAGTGCGCCGCTTGGGAAGCGTGGTGGCACTCCCGCCGAGGGTTCGGATCCCACATACAGACCGGTTCCTGCTCACTGGCTGAGTGAGGTGTGGGAGCAACACCGAGGGTTGCGATCCCGTTGCCAGTCCCGGTCCGGTCCGGGCGCGACACTGAGGGTTGCAATCCATTGCCAGACACGAAAAAAGACAAAAAGGAAAAAAATAAAAATTAAAAAAAATTTAAAAAAGCATTGTTTGTAACAGTAAAAAACTTGAAAATAATGCAGTTAGCAATAACAGAATTAATAAATAAATCAGCATATTTATACATTAAATACTATAAAGCAATGATAATGAATGAACTAGTTTCATGTATCAGCGTGGATTAACCTCAAAAGAAAGCGTGTAAAGCGAATTATTGAAGGATACATACAGTATAATACCATTTTATAAAATTTGAAACTTGTATAATACCTTAACTACAACATCCTAAAGGTGGAAAGATCTGCATGGGAAAGACGCACAGCAGATTCAAGATGGTAGTTACCTTTGGAGATCGTGGTTTAGGGAGGGCACTGTGATTAGAAAGTCATACACAGGGGCTCCAGCTATGTTGGTAACATTCGATTTCTCAAGCTGGATGATGGATATATGGATATTTATTCTATTATACTCTACATCTTTGTGCATATCTGAAATGCTTAGTTATTAAAAATAAATCAATCAAACCAAAAAAGTAAAAAGTGGGGAAATGAAGAGGTAATTACCTGAGTAATTAAAGAACACAGGCCCTGAAGTACAACAGATCTGGTCTCAAATCCCACTTTCCCACTCCCAAATTGTGAGACTTTGGCTAAGTGTCAACATCACACTCTTTCACTTGTTAAATAGGACTATTAACAGTACCTATGTCTTGCCACATGTACCTACCCCATGCATCATACAGGATAGTGCCGAGCAGAGTGTTTGGTGTATGGTAAACTTGCTCTCCATGGTTCAACCGTGCCTAAGAACTCCTGCTTATTTTTCTCCAGACACAGGACCTGTGCACATGCTGATGCCATGTACTTTACTTCTCAGTGCTCGTCTGACTGGGTAATTATGCACCTATGTTAGCAGTTGCTTGCTTAATATTCATCTCATCTCTAGGCCATAATTTTCATAAAATCAGTCAGTATTATTTTTGCTCAATATTGTATCCCCAGACCCTAGTAGATTCCCTGGCTCCTTTGGTACATTTTGTTGGAATAAGTGAATGAATAAGCACTAAACAAATAACTACTATTATTATTATTTTCTAATTGGATGAAGGCTACACAACTAGTAAGTAGAAGAGTTGGGATTCAAAGCCTTCCAAAGGAGTGTAAAAATCCTTCCCACTGGGCTGGCCCTGTGTCGCGAGGTCTCCTGAAGAAGGGTCAGCAAAGATGCCAGACATACTAGGAGCTTGAAAGAGAAATGTTTAACCAGTGGTTCTCAGCTAGAGGTGATTTTACCCCACAGGGTATACTTGGCCATGTCTGGAGACATTTTTGAACGTCATGACTGAAAGAGGGGGTGTGTTTTTGGCATCTAGTGGGCAGAGGCCAGGGATGCTGCTGAACATCAGATGCACAATGAAGAAAGAGTCATCTGGCCCAAGATATAGAAGGTGCTGAGGTTGAGAACCCCGGTCTAGGCCGACCAGTCGTGTGTCCTGGAGTTAGCACCATATTTTAATCACCCCTGAAGACAAGCGACCTCCCCCCTTCCTCTCCCCCTGCCCCGACTCCAGTCATCATAGATATGAATAATTGGGCTGCTCCCTAGCAAGGTTTCAGGCTTCATCCAAGTTGCTGTCAAGTGGCATGAACTTTGGAGGTTTACCCATTAGCTCTGAAATACTAAAGAGCTCTGCTTTTTCTTTTTCTTTTTTTTTTTTTTTTTAACTCATTTTTCTTCTTCCCCATTCACAGGACTCTGAGTGAAACTTAATTCTTCCCGTCAACTCTCAGGTTTTAGTTTCAGGGTTGTTTTATTTTGTTGTTCACATTTAGAAATATTTCTCAGTCACAGAAAGAGGAGAATAAAATATTTTAATGAGCTATTTACAGTGTAGGGCTTGTAAGGGAATAATAACAGTGCTCCCGATTCTTCCCATTGCTTTCGCCTACACTCTGCATTTTGATTTCACCCCAAATGGAGAGTTGTTTTCCCTTCCACCCACGGCACTGCTGACTGCTACTGGGCTTAGTAACCAAAGCCCATTGCCTCATTGCCACCTGGGGCCATCAGCAGGCGCTGTGAGCCAAGGACGATGAACAGGGCCCTAGCGAAGAAAGGGGAAGGTCTGAAAAGAAATGTCAACATGGCAGTGACCTCAGGGGTAGGTCATGTTGGTACCATAGGGCGACAGAAAGTAGGTCTTACTCATAACAAGAGAGAAGTTAATAACTGTTAATAACAGTTGATAACATCTGGCAAAAGACTAGAAATGTCATTGCTTAATAAAACAGTCACTCGTAGTAAAAATTCTGCCATAAATGGTCTGAATGACAGTTATCTTGAGAACAAGCAAAAATGGACCTTTTACTAACAAACATGAGTACCAATAAGATTCAGAATTTCTTCCACTTCCCCTCCACCATTTAGGAGTTGGACAAGTTACTGAATCTCTTTAAGCCCCAAGTTCCTCATCTTTAAAGTGGAGCTAGTGGTAGGACATATATCTCATTAGATTATTGTAAGGATTAAATAAGGTAATGAACATAAATATGCAGATCACTATGTCTGACACACACTAAGTGCTCGATAATAATTGTTATTATCAACATTATTACTAATCCCAGCCAGATCTGCACACCCTCCCTATCCTTAGAAAAATCCAAAAGATGATAATGAAGACTGAATATAAAATATAATTAAATAACATAGACATTTTTTATTTTCTGAAAACTTTCCTGGAGCACTTTTTATTGCATGAAGTAAATGTAGATGCTTCTTTATATTTTGAAGTATAATAGAAAGACAACCCACTGATTGGAATTGACACCCTGTCTAATTTGGCTGGCTTGTCATTTGATAAGTTATAAACTCTTCAGTATTATGATAAGTTGAGACTCTCAGAGTGAAATCTAAAACAAACTGCAAATGTAAGGAGACATTGGTAATCGATTGTTTGTGTTAGAGGAAGTAAGGGTAACACTATGTGATCATATTATCTCTAATTTTAAGTTTATAGATTCATGCATTATATACAGGAATATATTGGCTGTTGTGTTATTAGTGTCCTGAGGGAAAGAAAGATATTTTTGTTTATCTCTGTGTTTCTGACACCTAATTTTACATCTATCCAATGGTAGATTCTCTGCTACTTGTTAAGGGAGCAAAATAGTTTTTACATGTTAAATAATCATGACAGGTCTCACATGACTGAGTGAACCATTAAATAAAAACCTCATGAAAGCACTATCTGATGAGTTTTAAGGCAAAAACTTAATATGTTTTTTATTATCTTGGTTTTATTACAAGAAAAGTTAAGGTAAAATTGGATGAAATGAAACTGTGTATTCTATTTATAACATATGCCTAATGGTCTGAATGGGACTAAGGACAGTGTGTTGTCATGGTGACAGAATGAAAGGTTGTTATGCACCAAGTCAGGTCAGTGTGTAAAAGAAGATTATTTGGAGAAATATTTGATTATTCTTTTCTTATTCAAAGGTCCTAACAACCAACATCTAAGGGTGATGATAATGTAGTGAACTGGCCAGGGATTTAAACTGGAGGCTGTGCGCTATGAACTCTAACGTACAATTGAGGAAAACTGAGTCATTCACTCAATAAGTATTTAATGAGTGCCCCTATGTGCCAGGCACTGTTTAGTTTTGGGACTAAGTAGCTAGGATTTGCTACTAAATATAGACTGACCTACTGGTACTGACCAGGGGGTAACATTGGAAAGTTACTTGGCTTCTCTGAACCTCAGTTTCCTCAGTTGTTATATCATTATATCTAGAACAGAAGAGAGTATAAGAATGAAACGAGATATGTATTATAGAAACTTCATGAAGCGTATGTGTTTCACGATTATGATGCTGATTGTTAAAATGTGCAGGGTCACAGATGACACATGCCAAGTGAATTGCGTAGACTCTAAAGACAATAGGAGTCCCAGGACAGCAGGGGGACTGGTAGGGCCCTGAACCGATTCTGACAATCATTTTCTTTGGCTTTTTTCTACTCTCAAGCCTTTATTATCTATTTCATTTGAAAGCATCATCCTGCACATTTTGTTCTTTGTCATTATATGGTGGTGTTAATCTACAGAAAAATTTTATGGAGATTTTCGCCTTGAAATCATTCTAATTCAATGATGTATGAACTCTGCTCCAAAGTCAAACAAGAGCCAACTATCTCTTAGGCAAACTATCACAGTCTTTCATGAATAACACAATCAGTCCAAATACATTTAGCTATAAGTGAAAGTTCATTTAGAATGTTAAAGAGGCTACAGATGATTTATTTTATACTATACACATGATGCATTCATTAGGATACTTGGCCTGCAAGTAACAGGAAAAAAAACTGAAATTGACTTAAGAAATAAAGATATTTACAAGCTCACACAATAGTAGGATGGATTTCTGTGTTGGTTAATTTTGCAGGTCAGTGATGTCAGTGGGGACCCAGGTCTCTCCTTGGCCATCTACAGTTTCAGTTTCATCCCCAGGTTGGTTACACTCCTATTTACAAGACACAGACCTGCAGTGGTGTGAACTTTCTTGTTCATACCCACGGGAAAGATAGAAAACTTCCCTTCCCTTCCCATTGTTTTCTATAAGAGTTTAGAAGCTTCATTCTCAGATGACTCCACAAGCCTCTCCTTGCCTTACATTGACCAAAATTGTCCTGGGCCTGGCCACTGTTGAAACTTTACTGACAGGGGGATGGGATTATCATGGTCAGTTTAGATTAATTAGTTGGGGTAGAATGGTTGTCGGTGAGGAAAAAACAATGTCCAACATATATGGGTGATTTGGAATTTTATTTTAATATTTAAGCTGCTCTTTACAAAAAAGAAACAAACAAAAAAACAGAACAAAAAAAAGAATATAAAAGAAAACAAACAACAAAAAATTTAAAACAAACAAAAAAGAAAACAAAACAAAAAAGTTGCTCTTTGCTCATTTCTATTTTATTTCATTTTCTGAATTGGCTCAGGTCCTTGAAAGATCTTAACCAACCACACCTGTGATAAAACCAGAGCCTACAAAAGGTTCTAATATGAGCATATTTCAAAAAGTTCATGGAAAGACATGTATTATCTTTTAATTATTTTTCTTTCTTTTTTTGAGCATCTGGCAAGGACAGGTTTCCAAACCCTTGACCTTGGTGTTATAACACTGAGCACTAACCAACTGAGCTAGCCAGCCAGCCCCATATTTTCTTTTAATTCTGTTTTTTCACAAACTTTTTGAAGTATCCTCGCATAGTAACCTCAACATTTCTTCACCACAGACACATTTGAAATAGTAGAAATGTAACAATACAACAGGTTATGGGAACTCTTTTCTGTCTACACTCTTTGGGTGATCTCATGCAATCTCATGACTTTAAATGTCAACTGTTTATTGATGACTCCTGAAATTTGACCTCTAGTGCATATCTTTCCTGACACCAGATTTTCATCCAAGAGCTTATATCTCCACTTAGTTGTCTAATAGATTTTATTTATTTATTTGTTTATTTATTCATTTTTCTTTCTTTTTTATCAACACCACATTCTAACCAACTGAGCTAACCAGACAGCCGAGCATATACATTTTAACTCTACTAGATATTTACATTTAAGTGTCAATAGGTATCTCAAACTTCAGACATTCATAACTGAATTCCTGTTCTTACCCCCAAAGCTACTCCCACCCAGAATCTTTCCATCTTATTAAATGGCAATGGTATCCATCCAGGCCAAATTAAGAGGATCTGCTCATATGACAAGACAGGTTTGTGTGCTTCAGCCCCAGATTTCACCAGAGTACTGCCTTGGGACATTAGGCACCTGTGCAGGTGTTAATAAAGAGGTACTTCAACTCACATACTGTTGTTGGTCTTTGAGTGTTTAATCCCATGGTAATTCTAGGGGACTTGGAATTCTTAGGACAGGATTCAGGCATTGCAAATATCTTTACAAAAACACCAAAATTTTTACAATTTTGGCAATATTAACCACTACAGAGTTCCTACCTTAGGCCTAATGAGGGAGCCCCAAGAGAACCCTTCATGAAGAGGGGGTTCTGGCCAGAATGAGCTCTGGCGCCTCACTGCTGGGGGGTGCCTGCTTTGCCACAGCAGCTTGTTAGCCTGCCTTTTCTGGGAACACATGCCTCCCCACTCCCTGCCCCTTTGTAGCTCCTAGAATAGAATAGAAAGAGTACTTGGAAGAATCTGGCATGTGCCCCCACGAAATTGGGGGTGTATAAGATGAAGATTGAGGCTGGTTGGTGCCACCTCTGATGACAGGGGGAAGAGAGCAAGCTGTAATTGAGGAAACAAACTTCAATTCCAAGGACATGGGTCAGGGTGTGTGATTTCTGTGCCTATTTCTGTCATCTTGGAAAGGCCTGACTCCAGAAGACTGATCGTTGGAGCAAAAGGATACCAAGAAAATTGTGTAGAATGTACCACTGGCTGGGCAAGATGGCAGAAAATAGAAAGTCCATCCCCAACATGAAAGAAAGGTGCAGGGTAGAGGCCATTGTTGGGAAGGGGGGTGTGTCCAGAGAAGTCGGTCATGGCAGGAGGCATTCAACAGGCTTAGTAAGAGTGACCAACAGCACCAGCTAAATTAAAAGACATTGGCCGGCCCGGTGGCGCACTGCTACAGTGCGCCGGTTGGGAGTGTGGTGGCGCTCCCGCCGAGGGTTCGGATCCCACATTCAGACCGGTTCCCGCTCACTGGCTGGGCGAGGTGTGGGGGCAACGCCAAGGGTTGCGATCCCGTTGCCGGTCCCGGTCTGGTACGGGCGCAACACTGAGGGTTGTGATCCATTGCCGGACACGAAAAAAGACAAAAAGGAAAAAATAAAAATAAAAATAAAAAATAAAAAAAATAAATTAAAAGACATTTTCCTTTAATTCCATTCTCTTCCCTAATTTGACCCTGGAAAAGTCAAAAGTAGCAAATTAAGAGAGAAAAAGTAGAAGAGTGTTATGGGCTGAATTGTATTCCCCCTCCACCCCCCAAAATTTATATGCTGATGTCTTAACCCCCAGTACCTCAGAATGTGACTGCATTTGGAGATGGTGATGCAATTTGGATGTACTGTTGTTGCTTTGTGTTGCTTTGCCCCCCACAGATTTGTCACCCCACTTACCCTGGGTGATGGAGACACAAAGGATTACCCAAAGCCCATCTCTACTGAGCAGTGAGAGGCCCCGAAGTGCTTAACTTTCCCAGGATCCTCCAGTGAGTAGGATCCCTTCCTTGGAAAAATTAATGCCGAGTTGGGGTTCTCTTCCTGCATTTATTTTCCAGACCAGGAAGTTACAGGAAGAGAACAAAGGTGGGGTTATAGTTTAACAATGTAGGCTGGTAACTTTCAGTGGAACAAGCCAGATGACATTCCAGTAGAGCTATCAACAAAAGCTTTGATCTTAGCAATCATTCCTTCTTACAGCAATCTCTCAGTGTCTTTACACAACAATCAGTAACTAGTCTGTCTTTGAGCCAGCAACTTGCTGTGCCACAATTCTTAGCTTGCACCAGAGACTTATAGCCTGAGGAAAATTTCCTGTCCTTGCAAGGTCAATATTTGAAACTGCAAGACTTTGGAAAACCAGGCCCTGTGAAGTACATATACTTTATAGTATATTCCACATATAGTCTTCCCAGAACTCATGGAAATCTGATCTCCAATGTGGCAGTTTGGGTCATGGGGGCAGATCCCTCATGAATGGATGAATGCTGCCCCTAGTGGGGGGTAGGGTGCAGATAATGAGTGAGTTCTCACTCTATTAGTTCCCACAAGAACTGGTTGCTTAAAAGACCCTGGCACCTCCCCTCTCTCTCTCTCTCTTGCTTCCTCTCGCCATGTGATCTGCTTGTATCCACCAGCTGCCTGCCACTTTCCACCATTAGCAGAAGCAGCTTGAGGTCCATACCAGATGCAGCTGTCCCAGAATCATAAGCCAAATAAACCTCTTTTCCTTATAAATTACCTAGTCTCAGGCATTTCTGTCATAGCAACACAAAACAGACTAAGACAGAAAATTGGTACCAAGGAGTGGTGTCTTGCTATACAGACACTTGAAAATGTGGGTGCAGCTGTGGAACTGGGTAATAGGCAAAGGCTGGAGGAGTTTGGAGGACTTAGAAGAAGACAAAAGGATGAGATAATGTTTGGAACATTTTACAGATTGGTTAAATGGTTGTGAGCAGAATGTTGGTAGAAATGTGGACAGTAAAGGCCATGTGGATGATGAGGTCTCAGATAGGAATGAGGAACTTATCGGGAATTGGACAAAAGATCACCCTTACTACACCATAGCAAGAAACTTGGCTGCATTGTGTCCATGCCCTTGGACTCTGTGGAAGGTGGGACATAAGAGCTGTGAACTAGAATGTTTGGTGGAAGAAATTTCTAAGCAGCAAAGCATTAAGGAAGCTGCATGGTTACTTTAATAGCCTACTCTGAGTTATGGTAGCAAAGGCATGATATAAAGCCAGAATTTAAAAGGGAAGCAGAGTGTAAAGATTTGGAAAATTTGCAGCCTGACCATGTGGTAGAGAAGCAGAGAGCAGGAGAAAAGTGCAAGAGTGAAGTAAATAAACTGGTTGCTAAAGACATTGTCTTGGTGGTGAGGCAGCCAGATGCTAATAGCCAGGACAATGGGAAAGAAGCCCTAAAGGCATTTGAGAAGTTTGGAAGGGTGTCCCATCCATCACAGGCCCTGAGGTCTAGAAGAGCTGATTTGTCCCAGAGAACAGACCTGGGGCACAGCTGCCCTTGGGAGTTTGCTCCCTGCATCCCAGCTGCTCTGACTGGAGCAGCCCTGCCTCAAGCAGCCCCAAGTGTGGTTCAAGCAGCAGCTCTGGAGAATAGAAGCCTGAAACCTTGGTGGCATCCACAGTGTGTTAAGTCTGCAGGCCAACAGGATGTGAGAGCAATGGAGGCATGGCAGCCTCCACCCAGATTCCAGAGGATGTATGGAAAAGCCTGGGGGCCTGGGCAGAGACCTGCCACAGGGACAGAGCCACCACAGAGGACATCTACTAGAGCAATGCCAATCAGGAAAATGGGGTCAAAGCCCCCACAGAGAGCCCCCACCAGGGAAATGTCTAGTAGAGCCAAGGCAGCAGGGCTGCAACCAGGACCCCAGAACTGCAGGGCCAAGGGTAACATGCAATGCAGGCCTGGAAAAGCTGCAGGCAACAGCACAGCCCACTGGGCTGCATCTGGCAGAGCTATGGGAGTGAGGCTACCCAATGCTTTGGGTGCCCAGATGCCCCATTGTGCCAGGATGCAGGAGTTGGAGTCAAAGATTGTTTTGGAGCTTTAAAACATAAAGTCTTCCCTGCTGGGTTTTGGACTTGTTTGGAGCCTGTTTCTCCTTTCTTTTGGCCTATTCCTCCCTTTTGGAATGGGAATATGTACCCTATGTCTGTTCCACCACTATATTTAGGAAGTAGAAAATTTTGGTTTTGATTTTTACAGGTTCATAGCTGGAAGGACTTTTGCTTTTGGTCTTAGATGAAACTTTGGAATTTGGACTTTTAAACTGGTGCTAGAACAAGCTAAGACTTTTGGGATTGTTAGGATGGAATGATTGTATTTTGTATGTGAGAGGCACAAGAGTTTTGGGAGACCAGGGGCAGAATGATGGAGTTTGGATGTATTATCCTCCCAGAACTCATGGAATCTGATCTCCAATCTGGCAGTTTGGGTCATGGGGGCAGATCCCTCATGAATGGATTAATGCTCTCCCTAGGAGGGAGAATTAATGAGTGAGTTCTCATTCTATTAGTTCATGTGACAGCTTGTTCTTTAAAAAACCATGGCACCTCCTCTCGCTCTCTCTTGCTTCCTCTCGCCATGTGATCTGCTTGTACCCACCAACTGTTTGCTGCTTTCCACCATGAGTAGAATCAGCCTGAGGCCCATGCCAGGTGCAGCTGTCCCAGAATCATAAGCCAAATAAACCTATTTTCCTTATAAATTACCCAGTCTCAGGTATTTCTGTTATAGCAACACAAAATGGACTAAGATAGATGGGGTCTTTCAAAGAGATGGTTAAGTTGAACTGAGGTCAGTAAGGTGGACCCTAATCCACTGTATGACTGGTGTCCTTATAAGAAGAGACTGGAACACAGACATATACAGAGAAAAGACTGTGTGAAGAGACACAGGGAGAAGACAGCCATCTACAAGCCCAGGAGAAAGACCTCAGAAGAAATCAACCCTCTTTACACCTTGATCTTGGACTTTGAGCCTCCAAAATTGTGAGAAAGCAAATTTCTGTTGTCTAAGCCAGCCAGTCTGTGGTACTTTGTTAGGGTGGCCCTAGCAGACTGAGGGGGCAGCCAACATCTGCCACAGTGTCTGGCATATTATAGATGCTCGATGAATCCTAGTTCTTTTCTCCCTGAAAACAAGAAATAGTATAAGGGAGTTATATTAGTCAGTTTTCTGTTGCTTGTAAAAGAATACCTGAAACTGAGTAATTTATAAAAAAAAATAAAGTTTATTTCTTACAGTTTTGGAGGTTGGGAAGTCCAAGGTCCAGGCAGCACATCTGGTGAGGGACTTCTTGGTGGGAACTCTCTATGCAGTCCTGAGGCAACATAGGGTATCACCAGTCTACTCTTTGATACCCCATTAGACCATTAACCTATTAATTCATGAGTGGATTAATCCATTCATGAGGGCACAGACCTCATGAGCCAATCACCTCTTAAAGGTCCTCCTTTCAAATACCACAGTCAGATTTCCCATCCTCTTAACACTGCTACAATGGAGATCAAACTCCAACATGAGGTTGGGAGGGCATTCAAACCACAGCAAAGGTTTGGAGTAGAATAGTGCAGTGGGAGTTAAAAAGACATTGAAGGTAAAATTGATGATGATTGGTTGTAAAGGGAAAGTAGAGGGAGGTAAAGAGTCAAAGATGGTTGAGGCTCAGAGCAGGCAACACTAGGCCCACGGCAGAAGCTAGGAGTCGAAGAGAAGACACAGGAATAGTGTGGAAGAGAATGCCTTGAACAATTTCATTTCAAGAGGCCTGTAGGGTATCGTGTCCTTGGGGCCAGAGAATTAAAGGTTTGGGGGATGTAGTTAACAGCGTTGGATGTGGCTAAGAGCAGTGCATATAAATGCATCATTATCTGACTTACATGAAATACCAGAAAATGTTTTATTTGCTCTGCAGTCAAATTTGGTAAGACAGATATCAGGATGCCAGAGAAATTTGAAACCAAGGAATTACTTCTCTATGATAATACATAGTCGTTAAAACCTGGGATAGAACCCTACATTCCTAATTCAATATCACTTATTCTCCCTACATTATAAAAATGGTAAAAGACTAGTTTGCTTCCCTAGTGGCATAAACATCTCTTTCTGCCCATCAGGAACTTGCATTTGTTTCAAGAAGGGAGAGATTCCATTTCATGATGTGGAAAGTACATAGTGCTGGTTGGAAGAAAAATTATATACTGAATAGCAAGATATTTCATAAATTTGGATTTAGAAATATAACTTTCTAAGCAGCTTTTTTCCCTGGAAGTCGTAAATCTCTAAACTGCTTTAAGGCAATTTGACAGCAGGCAGAGCAGGGTATATCTGCCTAAGTACCATTAAAATGTGCTAATTTTATTCCTTTCTGTCCTTTATGCTTGGCTTACTCTAAATGTCTTTAAATTATTCATTAAACTGCAAGGGAATCACTAAAAAGGACTCTCCTAGGATATCAGCCATAGTAAGGTAAAAGAAGTTCCTACTTCTCCCCACTTCCACATCTGACAGCCTTCCTCTCTACCCTGTGCCCTGCCATCTATTCAGACCACTTTAATATCCATGTTGAAAATGTATCACCCAGGTATCCGTGTCTGGGCCTTATCAGTAAACTGAGAGTACAGTATGCACAAAGACAAAGCCCAACAAATTAATAAAGCTAGTGAATTAGAAAGCAAACAAAAAAGTAGAATTAATAAATAAAATCAGAGCTTTCTCTTCCAGAAAAAAAAAAGACAATAAAAAGGAAAGAGAAATAAAAAGGAAAGAAATGGTCAAGATTCATCGAGGAAAAGAGAAAAAACAAAAATGTACAACTTCATCAATGAGAAAGGCCATAAAACCATAGATACAGATAGATTTGGAACATGATGATAAAGTATTATGTGTAGCATTTTGCCAACAAATTTAAAGTTCTAGGTAGAATTGCTGGATTTTTAGGAAATTTAAGTTTGAAAAATTGAGAATAAGTAGAAAACCTGAATAGACCAACAATCACTGAAAAATTTTAAGAAAATTATCAAACATTTACTTCTAAGAAAAGTGTACTGCCCAAGTGATTTTTATAGGTAGGTTCCTTCCATTTGATCTTCAAAGAACAGATGGTCCCTGTGTTATTTAAATTATTGCTGAACACAAAAAGATGGAAACCTTACCAATCTGTTTTAGAAAACTAGCATATTTCTGGTACCAACTCTGATATAGATAGCACAAAAAAAAAAAAAGATCAATTTCATTTATGAATATGGTGCTTTCTTAAACAATGAAATTTCCATGCCAAGTAATCCCAGGCTTCTTCCTCTTCCCTCATAAATTCTTTATTTCCACACTGGGGTGTGAAGAAAGGTTAAAAGAACAGAAAGTGAATTTGGAACTTCAGGAAAGGCCAAGGCCAAAATAAAATGAGTTGTGAGATCTGAGGCATTTACAAATGACTTACAAATTATCAGAACTAAGCTTTAAAATGTAAGGGTGTTTTGTGATCTATTAGCTATAAAATAAATAATGATGATTAGCAATTCATCCAGATTTTAGAAGGTGAAGCCTATAAAGTCAGGTCCTTTGGGAAACAAAACAAAACTCTCTATTTTAGCTCATTTATAGTTTGCACTCAACAGACTGATTCTCAGTCTTGGGGTCAACGCAAGACAGTAGTCTAGTCAGTGACTACTCCTTAGTCTTATCTGAGATGACCTATTCTTTCTGGATAATTATCAGAAAATGTGATCCAAGGGAAAGAAGATGGCAATACAAACATAGTTGGTTCAAAAGTCAAGTTCAGGTGGGAAAGCATTCAAAATCAGACACACACACACACCCCGCAAATTATGCCATGGCTACAATGTCCTCAACAGATTTTAAAAGCCCTCTAAGCTGGTGCAATAACCTCTCCCACCCTGCCTGCTCTCTTGAAATATAACTTTGTCATTTCCTCATCAAAAAGTGGAGTCTGTTTTCCCTTCCTTGAAATCTGGACTGACCCTATGGCCTATTTCTTTTTAAACTTTTTACCTTAAAATAATTTTAATTTATAGAATAGTTGCAAACATAACATGGTGAGTTCCTGGGTACCTTTCACCCAGTGTCCCATAACATTAACAGCTTCCAAAAGCAGTGTCCATTTCTGTGATATATTTTGATTAATAGAATTCAATGGTAGTGTGTGACTTCTTAGACTAGCTTAGAATGCTCCTTCTCAAAGCCCAGCTTCCCTGCAGTAAGGAAGCCCAGGAAGCCACATGGAAAGGCCAACTTAGAAGAGAACGAAGGCCCCAACTACCCCAATTAGCTCTCATTTGGCAGCAAGCACCAACTGCCAACATGTGAATAAGGCCATTTTGGTCCTTCCAGCCATCCCAGCATCCCAGTTAACACCTCAGAATGCAGGAGAAACGACTGGTCAACGCGTAGAATCCTGAGAGATAATAAATTGTTATTGCTTTGAGTTAAGTTTTGGAGTAGTTTGTTATGCACCCACATATAACTGAAAAACCAACTCTAACTAGTTTGACATTTATACTATGTATTAAATAAAACTAATCCAGGCAAGCTAGCTTACCAGAAAGAAGAGGAGAAAATATAAAAAGACAGGTTGGATAAGTAGTGTTCTATCCCTCTAATTCAAATGTGATAGTCTCTTTCATTATCAGACTAAATATAAAGCAAAGGTGCTCTTAAGTAATAAACCCTCCACTTTAGCAATGGAAGCTTCTGGGATCAACCTGATGAGTGGAGAAAGACTGATAAATTCTTCTAAACTGTGATTTAGCCTTTTAAATTCTAATTTGAGTTAAATAATGTTTACCTATTCAAAAATTGTATTTACAAAAAGAATCTATATGCACCTGAACTAATTTGTTTAGTCACACATTTCCTCTAAGCCTAACTGTGAAATTAGCCATTACAAAAATGATAAATAAGCAGGACCCTTTGTGAACCTTCTCTCAATACCTAGATCAGAAGCCAACAAACTCTTTCTATCAAGAGCCTCATCTTGTACTTCTTGTAGGCCAACAGGCAAAACCAAGGATGTTATATAGGTTCTTACCTAACAAGATATAATTTTTTATTGATGAAATTCAAAACATATTAATAATAATTGAGAACAATTTTTTCGTAATGCAGGTTTATAAAGAGCACAATATAACTCTTTTGGGAGGGATAATGACTTTCTTAATTGGGGTGCAAATGTAAAAACTATTCGTAGCTCATGGGTTATACAAAAACAGGTCACAGGCCAGATTTCACAAAGTCCTCTGTCCCGCTGGGAGAGGCAATTCTGCCATGGGCCTTGAGTATTCCTGCACATTCTTACTAGGTATTCCAAGAATGCAAGGCCCTGACTGTTCGTTAGCAAGCCATTCTCAAGATCTTATTTGCAGGAGTATCCTTGAGGGATGAGGTAGCATCCTCCCTGGACAAACAGAAGGCTTACTATAAAGTGGTAGATTCCCGAGCTCAGAGTTTCTCTCCTGAAATGCAACTCACTGTGTCTGCAGACATCTATTATGGGCTCTTTGCATCACCCTGAGGGACTTGGGAGGCATGCGAAACTCATGTGAATAAACACAAAGCTCTGGCTACTGCTTTTGCTGTGCGTGATAGTATTTTTTGTCTATGACCCAGGAATCTCCTGTCTTCTGCTAGTATCCATAACTTGCTAGCTTGTAAGCAGAGTGAAATCTCAGACCCTTCATAGTTCCTGTCATTACTCTAAGAAATAAGAGTTAAGGTAACTAAGAGGCAATCAATACCTCATTGGATAAAGTTGGAATGTGGAGAAGAGAGTGGCCTAAGGGCCTAAGATTGGTGGCAATCCGCCATATCCTGGTCATAAGAAAGAGTTGTGGAAGTGACATTTTGGGAGAGAGTGTATCCATTAGATGAATTACCATTGAGCCCAGGCAATGGAAGTAGTGGAGACCTACTGGCCAAAATTTTGCCAGTGTTTACTGAGAGTTTGCCATTTTTGTGTTTTAGCCAAAGATATAAAACACCCTACTGGTAATCTTTGAACAAGAGAATCCTAGAATAAAAAATTCTAAGTCAAATTCCAGAAAGAAATGCTAGTTTAAGAATCAAGTGCCCAATACTTAGCACACTAAGGGAGTAAATAGCGTCTTTTGCTATCAAGAGCCTAAATCTTTCTTTCTTGGTATTTCTTCCGCAGCATATAATAGGAAATAAAACATATCAGGGTTTGTACGTGTATTAGTTTTCCTTGGGCTGCTGCAACAAAGTACCACAAATTGGTACTTTGGCTTAAAACAATAGAAATTTACTGTCTCATAGTTCTGAAGGCTGAAAGTCAAAAAGTATGGGTATCAGGTGGTTCGCGTTTCCTCTGAAACCTGTAAGGAAGAATCTGTCCTTGCCTCTGTCTAGACTCGGAAGGTTGCTGGCCGCCTTTGGCGTTCCCTGGCTTACAGCCGCAGTACTTCAATCTCTCTGCCTCCATCATCACATGGCCTTCTCCCCTCATAGGTCCATATCTCATGTCCTCTTTTTATGAGGACACCAGTCGTGTAGGATTAATGGCCTGTCCTACTCCAGTATAACTTCATCTTAAAAATTACATCTGCAATGACCCTTTCCAAATAGGTTAGGACTTCAACATATCTTTTGGGGGACACAATTTAACCCATAACAAGAGTCTACTGCTCACAATAAGGCTGTGTTTCTTCAACACGACTGTGGGAAAAACAAAAGGTTAGCAAACCAAGGCTCATTTGGGAGTGGGACGGATTAGAGTGGTGACAGAACAGTTGTGCTGACTGGCTGTACATGCAGCACCTACTGACCTAACTGGCTGCATCATGAACCCTGAAATGTGCGTCAATGGGGCTGCTCTCTCAGCCTGAAGGAACTACCCCCTGCCACTCTTAAGGAAGGGTCTATACTGCTGAGCATTGCATCCTGTTAGCATCTGAAAATTGATGGTGACGGTGGTAAGTTTATTGTTTGCGGGATTTTGTTTTGGGTTTTGGGGGCTTATTTTTTTGTTTTTCCCTGTTTAGTTTCTTATAGTGTATTATTTTTTTTCTCTGACACCAAATATGTGATGTCTTTTCCAACACCCGTTCTCCAATTCTGACACTATCTATCTGGAGTTAGCATCAGATCCCACAAGTTGAAGGGCTCAGTTCCACAAGACTGCCCCCGGTTCAGATGCCAACTGCAAATGGGGTGCCCAGTCTACCCACACTTCTGCCTACTTGACTACAAATTCGAGGGTTCCCACGACACTCCCCACCCCCTCCCCAGCAGTTTCTATAATTTGCTAGAATGGTTCACAGAACTCAGGAAAATATTTTACTTATGTTTAGCATTTTATCATAAAGGAAACAACTCAGGAACAGCCAAATAGAACAGATACATAAGGCAAAGCATGGGGGAGGAGGGGTGCAGAGCTGCCCTGCCCTCTCCGGGGTATGCCACCCTCCCAGCACCCCCATGTGTTTATTGGCTCAGAGGCTCTCATTGTTTAAGAGTTTTTATAACCCACTCTTCAGCCCTCCTCATCTCCCTGGAGGTTGGGGACAGAGCTGAGCGTTCTCATCCTCTAATCACATGTTCTGGTGACAAGCCCCTCCTGAGGCTCCCTATCCTGATTCACCTCACTGGTGTAGTGTAGAGTCAGGTGTGTTCCAAAGGGGCTCATTATGAATAACAAAGGACATTCCTATCACTCAAGAAAGTGTTTTAAGAGCTCTGTGCCAGGAACTGGGGACAAAGACCAAACATACATTTTTATTATAGTTCATGTAGTGAGTTATGTGTTCCTTTAAACACCTTCTGGGAACAGATACTAGACCCTTGCTAAATATTCATGGAACAAACAAAAAAGAGACATGGCAAATCCATTTTATGTAAGCCACCCTGCAAGGGAAAGTTTGAAGCAAAATCGTTAAGATGGCCAAGGTGTCTTTATCACAACCACTCCATCTCCTATGTCTGGCAATAGCAACCACCTCCTCAGGCAGTGGTGACAGGTCCATCCCCCCTGCCTCCACTCAGCCCCATTCACGCTGCTCTTCTCCCCTTCTCCTTGGCCCACATTTCGGTTTTCTGACCCCAACTACAACCCCTTCCCTAGAGGTCTCCCGGTCAGAATGTAACAGCCTAAACAGAAGTGACTCCGTTTTGTTAAACCTTTGAATTTAAAAACTTGTTCTCTCCTATAACTCAAACCACATAGCCTGCAGCTAATTGCCAGAACATAATGACTCTTGTTCTCACAATGTACACAAATAGAGAAAAATTATTAACCCAGATGGCCATTCTTACTAACCTGATCTTATTTGAGAATCACAGGAACTGAATCCATGGAGTTTGAAGTATGATGCTGGTCAGCTCCCACCAGGGAAGTTCCTTGATTTTCTGAAACACTCAAACATGTCTGCACATTCCCACTGGTCACCATGATTTAACTTTCCACCACAGACTCCTATAAAGCCCTCTAGCGAGCCTAGGAGAGAAAGAGATGGTCTTTGAGGCATGAGTCCACCATCTCCCCAGGCTGCTGGCTTCCTGATTAAAGGCTGCCTTTCCTTACACCAACACTTGTCTCTCAATTATTGGCTATTGAGCGGCAAGCAATCAGACCTTTGGGGTCTTGGGAACAAGGATGTTCTGATAAACAAGTGGAAGTCTGTTGAGTGGAACATCTGGAAACTTGGCTTACCTGTGACAAAGCTTCTTTGCTTGACCAAGCTCCTGAACCTTCTCCTACGCCTATCTGTGCACTTTGTAGAGGTGGAGAGAATTCCTTCCTCCACCTCTGAAGGTCTATGTCTTCAAGGCTGCCGAAATAAACTGGCAACTGACAGATTAATAGCAGAAAAAGCATACAAATTTATTTACATGTACAGGAGCCACACAAAATATGAGCCTCGAAGAAGCACCAGATGACTGAAGTTTTATACCATCCTGAGGCTACAAAAAAGAATAGGGGCTTGGAGCTTCCAGTGGGGGGCAGGGGAGGTGGTGACACAGGCTACAGGAATGGGGGAAGAAAGGCATGGCAAGCAAAGTCTGTCTCGTTATGCATAAAACGTCTCTCAGGTAATCTCGGAGTTGCCCTCCCAAAGAATAGATGTTAATCTGCAGTAAAAGTTTCTCTGTCAGACTTAAAAGTGACAGATCTTAAGTCTCTTTTTCCTGTGAGTTAATCTTTCTTAGATCCAGATAAGGCAGACTCAGAAAAAGCCTGTTTGCATTGGCTGTTTACTTCACAAATGTAGATTTCCTCTACAGATGCAAATCTCCCCCACAAAGAATGGCTTTTCATTGCTGTTCTTGTGTTTGCAACCCCTCTGAATAGCCACCTCGAAATACACAAAGAAGTATATTTTGTGGTGACATATTTTGGTTTCCCACACCTCCCTTGGAATATCCAGTTTTAGCAAGAACCCTGCTAAGTCAGTTTAGCAAGAATCCCCACCCCCCTTTTCTGATTACCCTCAATATCTGATCAGCTTCCTTGTCTTCCACCATCTCCCAGGTGATAGATATCTGATTGCCCTGGGCTTCAGCAAGAATCCTGTTAGGTGGTTTAACTAGAATCCTCCCTTATGCCTTACATTTTCTCTTAGTAATTTTTCATCCACTGCTCCTTGGCTATAACTTCCCACTTTTCCTTGTTGTATTCGGAGTTAAGCGTGTCAAAGAACAGAATTAGAACAAATTTAGTTGAAGATCTCAATTGGCTTTATTGTGATTCTAGAATTGGGCAACACGTTATTCCATAAAACAGAGTAGTGTTCCAATGAGCCAGGCAGAGGAGGTTGGTGTGTTATGGACAGAAAAAAACTAAAGAAAGCAGAAACAAAGAACAAAAAGCGGTTTGGTCATTTTGAAGTCACTTACCTTGTAAGGTGGGGACAGGAAGACAAGGCAGTAGAAAAATAACATCAGGTTACTTCAAGCTATCTCTTTTGTACAAGTTTTAAAGCAGAGGGAACTTCGTTGTCATATCTATTGAAGATTTAAACTGGCCTTGAAGAATACTAACTTGTGCAATCCGCTTCTGTACACTTAGCTTGCTCTAACTTAGCTACAGTAAAGCCATCTTAAAAGCTGTTATGCCTAGGGGCATACTCTACTCCCCCTCTTCTTAGGACCTGCAAGACACACAGGATGTTTTGCACCCCAGAGCACAGCTGAGCTGCAGGAGCTAAAGCTAACAGGTCGCTGTAGAGCGTGGAACTTTCCACGAAAAATACTTCTGCCCTACACAGGAAGAGCTCAGAGCTGACAGCCTGTGGTTTTCTTGCTAACACAGGCACAGGCTTGTAACCACAGAGCTATGAGGTGCAGAAGTACTTAGCTGATTTTATGTCTCTACATAGCTAAGTCAAACCAGCAGATGGCCAAGTGTTTACCAGTAAAGAAGTCAAAAGGGAAATCACCTAGAGACGGATGGGGGCCAACCAATGGGCTTTTAGGTCACTCAAGTTAACCAATGAATATTGTTTATTGCTTTGTCTCCTGGCTGCCAAGAAAACTGCCCCAAAAAAATGTATAAAAAGACAGCTAAAAAGCCTGACGGGGTCTCACCCCAGCTTGGCGGTGAGAACCCAACGCGTTGGAAATAATAAACCTCTTGCTAATTGCAGTGCTTGTGGTCTTGTGGTCTCTTCGAGGCGAGTCTTCCCGTTCTATGTGAGGTTGGGATTCATCCCAAATCTTACAGCCTATTCAGGGAAATTGGCTGTTATCTTTCTCCTGATTTCTCAGAAGGTCAGACCACAGCCTAAATGACATGGAACTTAGCAGGGGTGACTCCACTTTGATTTTTAGTCTGGTCTTTTGAGACCTAGTGCAGGAACTTAGTCCAAAACAATGGTCTCCTGTCATTTTTATTTAACAAGCCCAAACTCCCTCACTTGAAGACTCTGTTGCAGTGGTCCCTACACTTACAGCAATGGTCCTGAATGAAGTCCACCTTGCCATGCTTTAACAAGTATCACTGAACCACTTTGTACACACGGTAAGAAAGGGCTTAGCTGACCCACCCCCTTTGCCCCTTCCTGTGGGTTTGGAGGGGGTGGTGCTGCAGAAGGACGAAGGACTAGCAGAGGACTAAGCCCAGCTCACATAAGCCTCCTAGAAGCCGGTGGAGTAAGTGCAAACACCAGGAAACTTCTCCTTATGTTAAAACAATGACGGAATCATCTAAAAAGAGAGATCAAAAAGATGAGAAACAATGAGAAAGGTTTACAGATTCTAAATAGGAATTTTGACAATCCTCCATAACAATGGGCCAATTTTCAGAAGGTCGAGTCCTCAGTTTCTTCTGCCATGTTCCCTGGATTAGATATTCTTAGTACAATGACTTACCAATTTCTGAGGTCATTTTTGCCCACGGAATCGGAGATCTTTGACAACTGCTGGACTCCAGGAACTAGCGTTGCAAATGGCCTAGAGAAGCCCCTCTCCCTGTGGAAAGACATGGAAATGCCTGAGGCTGGAAGCTTCCTCTCACTTCCACCCTGGCTTGCCAGCCCAGAATTTTATGAAGAGCTTCTGTGAATTTACAGTCTACCTGTGCATTGTTCTCTTATCTGGTACTCTGCTCACACAGAGCTTTCCTTTCCCATCAGTCTCTCTGCTTTGGCAGAGCTTTTTAAATGACTATTTGATGGCAAGGAGGCCAGATTTGGCTGAAATCCTGTTTGTTTATCACTAACTTCAAGTTCACAGGATCTGCAGGTCTGGCGGGGGATCACCCACTACACAGCTGGGCTGGCCTCTCTGTGAGGAATCAAGGTGATTGCTTAAGGTTCCATGAACTTCAAGAATGCTTCTCTTCTGTCCCCCACTGTTCCTCCAGAGCTGTGTGCACTGGCTGGATCAGGAGCCTTTGCCAGAAGCACATGCCATGATTCAACGTGAATTCTCCTTGCATTGTTCCAAGCTTCCCCTCAGTAGCTGGAAACTATTCTCTCTTTAAGGGGAAACAAAAAACAGAAAAAAAACCTATTATTCTGAGATTTCCTCAGACGAACATGAAAATGGCTTACATGGGGAGGAAATGTGTGATAATGAAAAGAGGAGAGATTATAGAGCCAGGCAGAGGTCAAATCTTGACCCTCGGCTTGCCCCTGAATATGTGTCCTGAACAAATTGCCTGACCTCTTTGAAAGCTGGGGAAGTTCACACCCAAAGGGCAGGAGTGTTCTGTGATAATGAACATGAAGATAATGAACATGAAGTACTTACCATGGAGCTCAGCAGAGTGTTATTATGGATGTATTATTTTTTAAAATCACTCACTTATTTAATGATTTTGGTTGAACATGGGCAGGCAGCATAGAATACATTAGGTAGGTTAAAACCTGTTGATTTGGCACATGCAGAACTGGCACCACACTGGAATAAGACAATGTTTTCTTTTTGTGTTAGTATGTACATGTGTTTTGTTTTTTAATACGTGAACACAGGTGATTGGCATTGGAAATTTTGTGTTTCTTTGGGTTTTTTTTTAAATTTGTATTTGTATTTCTTCTTTGTTTTGTTTGTTTGTTTTTAATTTTTTGGCAGCTGGACAGTATGGAGATCCAAACCCTTAACCCTGGTGTTATAACATCACACTCTAACCAGCTAAGCTAACTGGCCAGCCCTCTTTTCATATTGTAGTAATAAGTGGGGAGTTATTGGATAAAGAGAACATGTAACACTTTAGTGTAGGGAGCAACTGTGCTGGCAACTTTTAAGACTTGAAGATGAACTTCAGAAAAATTGATCAGTGCCAATCACTGGGAGAAGAAATAACCTGGCAGTTCTCCTAGATGGGGGTATAAAAGGCCAAACCATCTCCTACATTAGGCTGATAATGTTCAGGTAAGGCTCGTGATGTTCAGCCTGAAAAGCCTATCTGATAAAAGGGTTTAAAATTTGTGGTGAATTAGTGTTTTTCTTTCATGAGTTTTTCTGTGTAAATTTTTTTTGCAAGAGAAAATAACCTGGACTCATATTCTAACTAAATTCACATCCAGGAAAGCATTGCCAGAAAACGTGTGAGACTGTGACACCTGGAAATATCTGGAAACTTAGAAAAATACTGCTCTTGTCAAGCTGGCATGCTATTAAGGAAAGGAACCAGTGCCATTTATCTTAAAATGGGCTGTTTTTATTCTAATTTCAAGTGGCAATTTAGAAAAAATGTACTATACTTGATGCTATTATTTATCATGGCACAACTTTTCAAGCTTGTGAATATTTTGTATTCTTTTACAAAAACTTTATTCTTTTGGTGAGTAATTGTAAAGTAAATTCAACTATACAAAAATACAAAGAAGAAAGCAAAAATCATGCAAATTCTACAACCTAGAGAGAAATTATCGCTGATAATGTTTGATACCTATGCTACTTCCAGGCATCTATCTAGGGGTGCGTGCGTGTGTGTGTGTGTGTGTGTGTGTGTGTGTGTGTGTGTGTAGTATGTATACATCTCTCCTCTCTCTCTCACCATCAATCTATATCTATATAGGAGGGTACTACGAAAAGTTCATGGAAAGATATAATTGAAAGATAATACTAATCTTTCCATGAACTTTTTGAAGTACCCTTGTATATATACATATACACACATACATGCACACTAATATGTGCAATTTTGTATGGTGTATGATGTGGTCATCTATTTATGTCAATAAATTTGAATGTACATCTTTGCTTAATTAAGAAATGTCTAAAGGATAACATGCAGCTCTAGAGAAAAAAACTTTTTAAGATGAAATTGTAAAGACAATTTAAATAAATTACTAACAAATTGTTCTGATGACTATGTGTGCATGTGTTTATATTTGTTTAACTATTTGGATTTTTAAGATTAGTTCTTATTTATTTTTCAAAATAATTTTGCGTTTACATTCAAAAAGTACAAAGCTCCCTCTGAATCCTGACTTCAATCAACTGGTTCTCCTTCCCACAGGCAAAAAATGTTATCATTTACTTATATATCCTTCTAGAGATAGTTAATAAATAGTTGGGCAAATGCATATATTTCAAAACATATATTTATGCTAGAATAAACACATATAAATGCAAAAACATATTATTTTCTCTTTTTGTATAAATGTTAGCACATTATATACACTGTTCTGTACCTAATTTTTTTTCAAGCAATGTATCTTGGATATCACTTTAAGTCTCCTTATAAAGAATTTTCTCATTTTTAATACATCCACAGTATTTCATTGTATAGGTACATCATAATTTATTTAATTACTCCCACATAGGTAGACGCATATGTTGTTTCCAAACTTTTCTATTGCAAACAATACCAAAAGAAATAAACTTGTAATCATATATACATGTACATTTCTTGAGGATGTGACATCTTTTCTTTTTTTTTCTTCTTTTTTTCTTTTTATTGCAAGAACTCTTAAAGATGAATTAGAAAAATCTAATTCTACTTAATTAGAATTAATTAATTTCTAATTTTCTAGATTAATTAATCTCTAATTTCTGTCTGGATAGTTTTTTCCATTTCTGAGAAAAATGTCATTGGAATTTTGATGGGGATTGCATTGATTTGTATATCACTTTGGGTAGTATGGACATTTTCACAATGTTGATTCTTCCAACCCAAGAGCATGGGATATCTTTCCACCTTCTTGTATCCTCGTTAATTTCTCTCAGCAGTGGTTTGTAGTTCTCATTACAGAGATTTTTCACATCCTTGGTTAACTCAATTCCTAAGTATTTTACTTTTTGGTGGCTATTGTAAATGAGCAAGCTTTCTTGATTTCTCTTTCTGCATGTTCACTATTGGAGAATAGAAATGCTACTGATTTTTGTGTGTTGATTTTGTATCCTGCTACTTTGCTGAAATCATTTATCAACTACAAGAGTTTTTTTGTAGAGGCTTTAGGCTGTTCATTGTATAGGATCATGTCATCTGCAAAGAGGGACAGTTTGACTTCATCTTTTCCAATCTGGATGTCCTTTATTTCCAATGACATTTTTCTCATTGAAATGGAAATGGAAAAAACTATTCAGATATTTATATAGAATAACAAAAGACCACACATAGCCAAAGCAATTCTGAGCAAAAAAAAAAAAAAAAACTGGAGGCATAACACTACCTGGTTTTAAACTATACTACAAAGCTATAATAACCAAAACAGCATGGTACTGGCATAAAAACAGACACACTGATCAATGGAATAGAATAGAGAATCCAGAAATCAACCCACACACCTGCAGACATCTGATCTTTGACAAAGGCACCAAGCCTATACACTGGGGAAGAGACTGCCTCTTCAGCAAATGGTGCTGGGAGAACTGGATATCAATATCCAGGAGAATGAAACTAGACCCATACCTCTTACCATATACTAAAATCAACTCAAAAGGGATTAAAGAATTAAAAATACATGCTGAAACAATAAAACTTCTTAAAGAGAACATAGGAGAAACACTTCAGGAAGTAGGACTGGACATAGACTTCGTGAATACGACCCCAAAAGCACGGGCAGCCAAAGGGAAAATAAACAAATGGGATTAT